>NW_007254715.1:441580-545187 GCF_000164805.1 Carlito syrichta | reverse complement strand
GGCCCCCCGCAGGGCCCTTAACCACCCGCGGGAGCCAAGTCCCAGCAGAGCATTGGGGCGGAATGCCGAAGCAGCTTTTTCGCCCTCATCGTTTGAGATACTATTTTATCTTTAACAATCTGTGCGCTCAGAATGGAAAGATTGAGCTGGATATGTGTGTCAAGGAAACGGGGTGCAGCCTGGGTACAACCGGCACGCCACGGGTACGTTTGCAGTGACCTGCTTTAAGGCCAATCGGTCTGCATTGTTTACGCTTGTGGACGTCCAGTTTAAAAAAAATGGAATTAAACGAGGAGATCAAGGTGATAAGCGACGCGATTCATGATGGTAAAGGCCTTTCGCAGGGCTTGGGATTAAAAGTGCGGTGTTGCTACAGACCTCAAAAGTGGATTCATTTTATTTATATATTTAATTTGGGATTCCGTCGTCGTCTTTTTCTTTTAATAGCCTTTATCGTTAAATGCAGTGTTAGACTCACAGCAAAATTAAGAACAAAACCCAGAGAACTATATATCCTCTGCCCTGGCACATGCATATCATTCCTCATTGTTAACATTTCCCACCAGACTGGTACATTCGTTGCCATCGCTGAACCCACACTGACACTTCATTATCACCCAAAGTCCATAGTTTGTGTTGGGGTTCCCTCTTGGGGCTGTGCCTTCTGTGGGTTTTGACAAATGTAGAATGACAAGCATCCGCCCTTATAGTATTACATAGAATGGTTTCAATGCCCTAAAATTCCTCTGTGCTCTGCCCGTTCTTCCCTCCCTCCCCCCACCCCTGGCCAAAAGTGGATTTTTAAAAATATCAGACCAGAAGTTTCTCCCTAATTAGTTACGTGTTTTCCTCATGGACTGCTTCTGGCTCCTAAAGAAAACATCGTAGCATGAAGCATTCTTGCACGGTTTAGGTTTTGTTAACAGGGGCTATTAGTGTGTGTGACTTCCTAATCCCCCTTCTGCTGAGGGGCATCTCCAGCCCAACCGGTTTTAATTAACAGGGAAATGCTCATATTATTTTGGTACACTGATTACAGGCGAAGTCTTAAGTGGAAGTCAGTTTGGTGTCCCAAGGGATTTCAGTGTTAAAAATGCATAGGGTACCTTTTTCTTTTCTTTCTTTCTTTTCTTTTCTTTTTTTTTTCCCCCTGTTAATTCTCCTCCTCCATGAACTCCAGATAAGCAGCAGGCCCGAGCCAGATTTCATTACTATCACGCACTCTTCATGGTCATCTTTTAATATTTGAAAGGATCATTTGTTAACTGGAAATGGTCAATTTTTTTTTCTTTGGCTTTTGAAATATAATTTTCAATTTTTAATTTGATTCATTTAGATGAAATCATTAATCAGGGTTGAAACTGAGTTAATTTTCTGGAAAATAAATGAGGTTGTTAGAGTGAACATTATTAAGTGGGCTCTTTGTAAGAAAGGGATAATAGCTGAAAATGTGGAATACTTGGAGAACTGTAGCACTTGGGTAAAAATCGAAAGGATTTTTTTTTCTTGTTAAGTGGAATAATTCATTTTAAAAATTAGTTAGATCGGAGGATTTTCAGCATTAAGCATTATAAACACCCCATTAATTATATTAGAAATTGTAAATAGCAAAGTTTCAAAAAAATTACAAGGAAAGGTCACTGTGTGAAGTTCTTTTCCTTGTTGTGAGATGTAAGGCCATGAAATTTCTGATATGTTTTTACTCTCTTTTAAGACAACTTATGAAGCCTATTAACTTTATTATACTTTATCTCATGTCACTTTTCAGACTTTCAAAACCTTTCATTGTGGTTTTGTTATGAAATAAATCAGGAAAAAAATAATTGGACCCTCTTGTAGATATCCAAACCTGTAATGTTTTTTGTTTCCCCATATTTCCTTCATGGCCTGATTGACAGCCTATCTCCTTCACGTGTCTTTCTTTCTTCATCTCATATTCCACACTCATTACTTTATCTTAAATTCCCAGTTCCCTCTAGCACTCAAGGATTCAGTTTATAACATGCTATTTTAAACATTGATTATTTGTTGCTTTTCAGTTATTATATTTCTTCCTACATGTATGTTTTGTCTCTTTTTTGTTGTTGTTTTTCATCAGATGCAAGACATGCACAGCCCAACCTTTCAATGTTTTGTCTCTTTTAACTAGATTTTAAAAGCTTTGAGTGTCAGAATTATGAGTGTCTTTATAAGCCATATGCTCTTCCCTGCACACAGTAGGTGGACTGATTAACTCAGTGAATTATGAGAAAATGATTAGAGTCAAGAGTAGTTTGGAAGCAGCTCCAGGTCCCAGATCATATCAGGCATCTTTTTAAAAAAAAATCTGAATCTGGATCCACTTTTAGCCATTAAAGAAGAAAGCATATTTCACTAACTTGCTGTGGGGCACAGAGTGACTTTAAGTGATTAGGATGGTGAGCAAAACACCCTTCCCAAGAAAATAAAGAAAGCCGAAATTTGGCCAGACATCCAGCCACCTCAATTCTCCATTTAAGCGAGATGCAGATCGCTAGAGAATTCACTGCTCATTGTTGATCCTAATTGCTGCCTCCATTTCTTAAAGTTTCACGAGGTAGGTTTTTCATATGAAATTGAACAATTTCCATCGGGTTTTTGGTTGTATGTTCTACGTTTAGAAGTTCTCATTAATGCAACTCAAGAGATTTTTATTGGCATTTCCATGAATGCCATATTATGTGTCTGCAGATGCATGTAGAAAACCAGAATCCACTCAGCCCCCAGGCTCCGAGATAACCTACTTAAGGCTTAAGTTCGGTTGACAGCATGAATTACACCATCGATTCAACCTGTCCATATGTTTTTCTGTAGTTTTTCTTTTCACAGTTCTATATTTTTGGTTCTATAAAACAATATAAATGAAGGATTAAATGGAAGTATTGGCGATTAGAAGTCAACATATTTCTCTAAGTTATCCCTTCACTCCTTAATCTTAATGAGTTAGTTCAAGGGGCACCACAAAAAAACCCAGAATTTATTTATAAAAAAATGTGTATTTATTCTTACATGTTTAAACTTCAGTCACCTTCAAAGTATTCTTCATTTGGTGCAATACACATATTGAAATGCTTTTTCTGCATCAACACTGCTTACTCTACCACATACGTTCATCAGCAGCTTTTCAAGTATTATAAGCTAAAGTCCCAGGATCTACAGGACTAGGTCCCTTCAGTCATTTCAAATTTTGTAGCTTGTCCCTTCTCAGTAGGCTACACTACCAAATCATCATTGCCCACTAGAATTTTCTGCAATAATTGAAATGTTTGATAACTGTTACCACCCCAAATGGTAGCCACTAATCGCATGTGACTGTGGAGCATTTGAAATATAGCCAGTGTAACTGAGTAACCTGCATTTTAAATTTTATTTTAATTAATTTGCATTATTACACATTTTGGACAGCACAGTTTCATATCCTGTTTATACTCACTTCTCTGCCACAGCTATTTTCTGTGACAGAAATGTCCTTCCTTCTTCGTAATCTGTATATATGCCTTCACAGCTCAATACAGTGATGCCCAAGTTCTTTCCCTGGCTTCCTCAGAAAGAATTAAATTTTCTTTCATGTGCTCCTTCTAGAGTCTGGCCCATGCTTTTATTAAAAAGCAAGCATTGGCTAGGTGCAATAGCTCAGTGGCTCAGAGTTTTGGGAAGCTGAGGCAGGAGGTCAAGAGTTCAAGACCAGCCTAGGCAACATAGCAAAACACTCATTTCTACACAAAAATTTAACTGGGCTTAGTGGCACATACCTTTAGTCCCAGCTACTCGGGAGGCTGAGATGTAAGGATTGCTTGAGACCAAGAGTTCAAGGCTGCAGTGAGCTATGACTGTGCCACTGCACCCAGTCTGGGTGACAGTGAGACCCTATCTCCAAAAAAAAGAAAAGAAAAGAAAAGCAAGCATTATATACCTGCCTCACCACTGGACTGTGAGCCGTAGAAGGAATATTGCCCAATGCCTAGCAAATAGGCACTTCATATTAAAATAAATTGAATTCGGTAACTGTGATGAGGTCAACAGATAAAAACAATTTCTGTTAAATGTCATAGACAATTAAATGTGTATTCCACTTAATGCTGTTATTTATTATTATTATTAGATAGGGAAAATTTAAACATTTTAGAGATACAACAGAGAAAATTCTCTAGCTGATCAGCAGCTCTTACCTTTATTATACACTTGGTAGCTATCCAAGGAACCAGGAAATAATGTATATCCTGAGTTAGTTAACCTGTCCCCCTCTGGTATTTGCAACAAATTTAACACTAGGGCTTGTATATAAGCCTTGGTACTCAGGATGCCATGGCCAGATCAGATTTGGCTCATGTCATATTGTAGACAGATGCAAACATATGCCATTGATTGCAAAAAAATTAAATTTAGTTACTGTTTGGACAGGGAGGCCTAAGCTGGAATTCACTTATTTCGGAATTGACTGCATTGTAATGGTTTAGCCATCTGTCCCACATGTGAAACGTTCAGCTCACATCTATTTGGAGCATTGATATTGGCTAGTTGTGTTGGCCAAAGTGAATGCAAATGTTTAATGTTCATAAACAGAAATTGCTTTAGAAATGGCTGGTCTGTTCTCCTCCCACTCTGCTTCCTGGCACTCCCAAGTCTTCAGGCATTGTAAAATAAAAGCAAGGTTAGTGGAGGAGTATAATGGCTCCACTTTAACTTCCATATTCCAGGGGAGGCTCCCTAGGTCAGTTTCAATCCCTTTCAAACATCCTCCTCTGACTTTGAAGACAGAGCACTACTCCCTCCATCTCTGAAGCTGGGCAGTGGCCCTTTTTGTTTTCACACACTGAAAATAAAGTGTTCACATGAGCTCATTTACGGAGAGTGGAGTTGGCAGTCTTATCAGGAGAGGAGAAAGGAGCCCTGAAGATGAAAAGCTCTCACAGTGACAGAAGTCTTTATTACTTTGGGCAGTAATGGAATGCGGTGTACACAGGGTAAAGTGACGGCTACCTAGAGCATTTAGGGAAAACTAGAGCAGTAATCGTGTTTTATGTTGTTTCTCATCTGACTTTCTCGGTGAGCCAGTTGACCCCAGGGATGGGGCTTGTTCAGGTTGGAAGCAATGTAAGAAGTGCATGTTCTTCTCCAGAGAAAACGGAGTTGCTGGTAATCCCTGATTGCTCTTTGAATTGGCTTTGGGGCAGCATGCGTCAAAATCATGCATATGAAACGTGGCAGTAAACCCTGGTCTTTCTCCTGCATGACTCAAAACACCCAACTTGTTGCTGGGTTTTATTTTTAAAGTTCTACTATTTTTTTTTTAACCAAAGTTATGCAAAGAAAAAAATGCTATTGATGCTTTGTATAATTGTTTTCATAATCCAGCAGTGTAGAAAATAAAATCAGCACTTGATCCCAAGGACTTTGAGGCAGTTTAAGCATAAATTCAGCATTCTAAGGAATCAGAAGTTGAGAGGAAACAGCCAGGAATGCCCTTAGTTTTTTCACTGAGTTGTACTTGAATAGACAGCTAATTAGGCTCTCTCAAAATTTATTTGTCTCCAGAAATAGAGAAAAGGTGCTAAAAGCATAATAGAAATGAAATGTGCTGCACCCTTTCCGAGAAACTGACATTTTATGCGTTTGACATTTGACATTTGATACTAGTGGTTTATTTTAAAAATTGTTTGCTATTTAATTATCTGAAATAATTTAAACAAGTTCTTATTGCACATGCTTCTCAGTGAATTTCCAGAAAATACTTTATCAACTGAAAAAATAAATTCAATTATGATTAATTATGTGAGAATATAGCAGTTGTGGCATATTGGAGTCTCCTATTTCTGTATGTATCATGGCCCTGTCATTTTTCAGCTAACCTGAGTTCTTAAAGTGATGAGTGCCATGAGAACGAGAGAATTTTAAACATCAAGTAAGCCTTCCCAGGCAATAATATCAACCATGAAAAAATAAACCACGTTTTTAATCATTAAGCATTTTTTTAAAATATGCTACATAATATTTAGTTTTAATTGTACTAGTTTTCCATTTTCAAATAGAAAACAATGTCCCTCCTGTTTCTTAAGACAAGGAGAGAGAGATTTCCTGCTTTCACACAAGTACTTGCTAGATTTTTCCTAGAGGAGTTCATGGAAATGTCACCTCTAGCCATAGTCTACTTTCTGCAGGATGGATGAAGTGGTTGCCTGTTGTGATATGACAGATGCTAGAATTGCTTAGAATATCTTCCCTACCAAGGAATTACTGAGTCCCAAAGTTCTACCACTAAAGACTAATTTCTTTGCATTTGCAATTGTTTCCTTCCTTTGTACATTCTCCTGGGAAGGAGTAAAATGAAGCCAATAGGAAATTAATGTTTACTGACTGTCTGCTATATGCGAGCTACTGTGCCTCTTAGAGATGATTTTTTCTAAATTCTCACCCTAAGTCCCCAGGAAAGGAGGAAAATAATACTCGACAGTGTGAGTGGTCACAAAATGTAAGCAAAGATCACATAGTGAGAAAGTGGTAGAGTTGTGAATCAAACTCAAACCATTTTTCCCACTTCACTTCATTGTGAACTGAGTGCTCAGATTGCATGAGCTGTACCAAGATGCTGAGTACTCATCAGTTGCTGAGGTGGAGGTAGAAGGGACCAATTTGAAAGGTGGTGGTAATAGAAGGGAGTATGCTGAAGGTCTTCCCTCTAGACTAGATCCCTGGCCACACAATAGGGCAGATAGGACCACTGATAAAATGGACGTTTCTGGGCATTTTGTTATCCTCAAAATATTCCAATTAGGAATAGTATTCAAAAAAGCATAAATAATATTATTACCCATAAATGTAAATGCTAATAATGGCTAACATTTTTTGTACTGAAGGCATATCATGTTATTTGGACATCATGTATCTCAGAGATACCTAGTGTTTTTTTGTCTCCTCCGTACACGTGAACAAGCTAAGGCCCAAAGAGAGGAAGTCCACACATCTGAGAAGTGAAGAACCAGTGATTTGACCCCAACTCTCATAAACTTGGAGTTATAATGCCACCATAAATTTTTTCCTTACACCAGTTATAAGAGGTTTTTCCCTGTGTTTCTGGATTCATACTGTTCTCAAAATTTAGTCAGTATGAATGGAATAAATCCTAGAATTATTCACTGGGAATGTATTCTAACAGTTTCTTTGATTTCATATTTACCAACTCTATCAAATTACTTTAAACTAGATAACTGTTTAAACTTTACAAAAGTTTACAAAATGGTAGATGAGTAATGTCTTGGATTTTTAGAGGAGTGATTACAATGCAGATAGTTATTCACAATTAGTCATTATCAGGATCCAGTCATCTAAACTATTTTTAGCCTGGTTGTCGTAGATGTTACAAAGACAGGGTTGGGGCATGGGGGAGGGCCAGTGTCAGGGTCTGAATTGTTTTTTTATTGTCTTTAAAACAATGAGACTATATTTTCATTTAATTAAAACAGTAAAGTTGTGTCTCAAATATATGGAATTCACCAACAATTATAATTGATTTTGTTCATTTTCTTTTTTTTTTCTCTTCACTTCTTTAAAAAAACACAATTAACATTAAAGGACTGTCCATTTTAGTTCAAAAGCCAAGCAACAATGGAAAAGAAGATAGATTGCTATAGTCTTCCATTCGTTAATTGAGATGGCATAGTGACTGTTATTCATTTACATTGAGCAACGTGAACAATACCAACTTATTTCAGTGACAGTTCTTTTCTAATAGATTTCTTCTTTTTTATCATGCTGAAATTTAGACAGTCCGTGTACATAAGAAAGGCAGCTATGTGTGGTCCTGATGAGAAAAGTGCTCACAGCCACCCACAAACCTTATAAAGGATTGAATGTGCCTTGAGTTCCTCATTTGTAAAATGGTAAGCATAGTGGTACCTACCTAGCAGAATGAATATAAAACTTTGATGAAGTAAGTTAGGTGAATTGTTTCATAAACTGAAAAAGAATACGCAAATTTTATTCAAATTATCATCTCTAACAGGTTTTACCAAAATGGTAGCACCATCCTGAAGTTGTAGCAACTCTAATGTCATTAGAATCAATTAAAAATACAGCTTAGAGTATGAAAAAGAAAACTGAGATCCATTAGAGGTGAAATGGACATTTTGGTAATATTGCTTCCAGGTGACGCTAACTTTTGGGGGTCTGGGGAGAAGGAGAGATGTGAAAAAGGGGAGAATGAAGAAGGAGAGAGTGAGCGACATGGGAGGGAGTAAAAATAAAGATATTCAAAAGATTACTGGAATCTGTAAGACCCTTATCATTTCGTTCTAAGACAGGGTCCCTCTTAGTGGCCCAGGCTGGAGTACAGTGACATGATCATGGCTCACTGCAGTCTCAACCTTCTGGGCTCAGGCTATCCTTCCTCACCCTGCAAGTAGCTGGGACTACAGGTGACTCAGTCACCAGGCCTGGGTAATTTTTTTATAGTGATAAGTCTTACTATTTTGCCCAGGCTGATCTCAAACTCCTGGGCCCAAGCAATCTTCTCACCTTGGCCTCCCAGAGTGCTGGGATTAACAGGCACGAGCCACCGCACCCGGCCCAAATTATGGGTTTCTAATTCAATTTACAATCTGTCCTTGGCTTTCATGACTAACATTTGAAGATTACAGGTTATTTATTTTGTATAGTGTCCCTCAATTTTGGATATTGTAGTGTTTATTCATGATTGGATTCAAGTTATGCATCTTTGGCAGGAATATCACAGAAGTGATGCAGTGATCTCATCTCATCATATCAGGTGGCACAAGACTGCCCTTTGTCTCATTATTGATGACATTAGTTTGGTCACTTGAATGGGAATAGCTACCAGCCTTCTTCACTGTGAATTTGCTCTTTTCCCCTTTGAGAATAATACACATTTTATGGTGCGATAATTAGAGATTATATAATTATTCCATCCCCTATCAGTTTCTTTGCTTATGTATTTATGTCAGTATGCACTCATGGATTCTTATTTTAATTCAGCGAGTTAAAAATCCATTGCTATCATTTATTTTTATTACTTTGACTCAGATTTATCCAGTGGAAGCCCCTTCAAGCCAGTTTCTTGTGACTTATCACATCTCTTGTCATTCTTGGCTCATTTTCTTACTTTTCTGTCACAAAAAGATGATCCAGGTTTGTTTTGTATATTCCATGCCACAACCTTAATGTCAGCCATTTCTCCAAGGAGCTTTAGTACTTTGTGGTTTAAAATGATATTAAGAATCCAAGATTTAGATACTATTGTTACTGGGTTTTTGTAGTTCTAGGGTGTTTTGTAATACCAGCAACCAGTTCTGTGATGATTCTCTGGACACCAACTGCATATCCAATGATTCAATTCAATTCTGATGTTATCTACCTGGAATTAGCAACATACACCACAGGTTAAGGCTCAGCCCCACAAGGCTGACTGGGAGGGGCACAGAGCTTCTGTGCCCTCTCTGGGAGCATCACCCCCTCGGCACTTTGAGTGTTCACCCACCTAGAAACTCTCTGAACCTCATCTGTTAGAGGGTTTTATGGAGGCTTCATTATCTAGGCATGATTGATTGAGTAGCGATGAGTCATTAGTGATTAGCTCAATCTTCAGCCCCTCCTCCTTGGAGGTGGGGGAAAATGAGGCTGAAAGTTCCAAGCTAATACCAAGTAATCAAGGCTTAGTATTTCTGGTAACCAGCCCCTATTGTGAAGCTATCTAGAGACCAATCAAGAGTCACCTCATTGGAACAAAAGAGGTTCCCTTCACCTTTATTACCCAGGAAATTTCAAGGGCTTTACGAGTGTAAAGTTCTCTTTCATACTCTAATGATGTATCAGACAATATTGTATATATTTAAATACTTGAAATCACAGAATAATACTCAGTCTTTTTGGTTTTCTCCATTAGAACCAATTCTACTGCCCTATGCCTTCATTTTCTCCAAAATTTTGTTTGAGCCCAGCATAATGATATTCTTTGAAAGTGAAGCATAATTTTACAGGGCACAAGAATTCAGTAGGCTTCTGACTTCTTAAACTCCCATTGAGGGACAAAGCCAGTGTGAACTTCTTTTTGTGTATACATCCAAATTCTTTTGTCCATTCTTGACATATGCAACATCCTTGCATAAATCAATGTTGATTGTGCTGTGCATAACCTTTAGAGTACTTATTTATTTATTTATTTATTTATATAGAGATGGAACTTGCTATGTTGGCCAGGCTGATCTTGAACCCATGACCTTAAGCAATCCTACTGCCTTGGCCTCCCAAAGTGCTGGGATTCCAGGCATGAACTCCCACACCCGGCCCAAAGTATTTAAAGTACTCTGGAGTGGTATTTTATATGCATTTGATTCTTTCTGGAATTTAACAGCAACAACAACAAAAATATCAGAAATACCAAAATTAATCCAGTCTCATTCCATGGATCTTAGAACTATCCATAACATGAAGCTTTGTGGTTTTTCTAGAAGATGTTAGGCTACTAAAATTCTCTACAGTTTGACAGTACTCAGTGGCTCAGCCTATAATTTTAGCACTTTGGGAGGCCGAGGAGAGGTGACTGCCTGAGCCCACAGGTTTGAGACCAGCCTGGGCAACTTGGCGAGACCTCATCACTACAATAAATCAAAAAAATATCAGCTAGCTGTGGTAGTACGCGCCTGTAGTTTCAACTACTTGGAAGCTTGAGGCGGAAGGATTGCCTAAACCCAGCAGGTCGACGCTGGGTTGACTGTGAGTGTGCCACTGCACTCCCGCTTAGGCGACAGAATGAGACTCCAAATAAAAAATAAAAAATTCTCTACAGTTTAATTGTATGTTGCTATGTTGTAATTGTAGTTGTATATTTATATATAATCCTTTGCCTTTGATCGACTTTTTTTTTCCCATAGCGTGTTAAAGAAAATACAAGAATGTATTGCAACCCAAACACTAAAGATTACCTTCAAGTACACACACACAAATAGAGTAGTAAGATGTAATCATCTCCCTTTGGATATGAAGCATTATTATATAATTAGATATTAATCATACTATTAATCACTGATCATTACTCTTAGAGAGTTTTGGTTTAGATAAGGATCTGTGATACTGACTATATTTTTATCAGGGTTAATTGAAAAAATATCTTGAAGAATATGCATTTATACTGTTTTTAAGATTCTTAATTTTTCATGCTTTACAGTAATATTGCCATGTTTTTATTGTCACCATTATATTTTTTTCTTCAATTTTGCAACATTTCTATGAATCCCATTTCTTAATGGTTTCTCTCCCCTTAGTTTGCATGGTACAAAATTTTCTCCCTCCTACTTTTAAAATCACACTTTTTTGGTTTCCTTCTCTGATTTCATTTATTGCTTTTCCTCTATACTTATGACTAGTTCTTAAGATTGGTCGTATTATTCTTTCTGAAAAACAAATCTATACTTATGTTTTCATGATCTATGTTGTTTGCTCAGGTATATAACACCAGTCCTGTGTACTCACCTGAACTTCAGTTTGGAGTTCCATATGATGGATCTTGGATTTCCTGAAGTCGTCTCAGACTTGACAAGCATGACACCATACTTCTTACCTTTCTTTACAAACTGGTTCCCTCTTCCAGTTTTTCCATTTTGGTCATGAGCACTGTTTTTCTTTCCGTGAGGATCTAATTTCTAACATCTGCTTTGACTCTGTCTTCTTTTCCTCCTCACATATTCAGTCATGAATCTTAATGATTCACACGAGATGTCTTATGGATTCTTGTCTTTCCCCTTAGTTCTATTGACTGCAAGTCTTCAGAGAAGGACCCAAGAGATTCCCAAAGTGCTTGTTTTGGGAGGGGGGAATCAATGAATGAATTATGTGTTCTTTTTTAAAAGCTGTCCTCTTTTTCTATTTCTTATTAGCATTTTATTTTCTAGCATTTTGGAAAATAGAGACATGTATATGATAATATAAAGAGGATTTGGAATTAGAAAAACAAGCACAAGGTATTAATCATAAATTGCTTAACTTCTCTGTGTCTATAAAGCAGAGATAGTTATCTTATACTTACAGTACTGAGTTGTAAGAATTAAATGAGACAATCTATGTGAAAGTGCTTTGTAAACATTAACAAATGACTTGGAATAACTGATTGTATTCCAAAGTCTTTGAAGTGGAGGTGATTAATATGTTTGAAATACATAGAACAAAAAGGCATTAAACTTATTTATTTATATTATGTGTTTGATAATATCAGAGTTAATTCATAATATTAAATTTATTAATAGAGAAGGTCCAGATTGCCTTTTGCTGTTGTTTATTGTTGTTTGGTTAATGTAGCAGTTCCTCACTCTCAGGTATTTGCATATCAAAAGGTTATAAAGGAATCAGTAGCTCTAGGGGACAAGACAATATAATTTGCAAGTTTACCAAACTCAAATAGTACCAATTTCATATGCGAAAATCCCCAATGATCAATGGACATCAATCAAATTAAACCATTAGATTGAAAATAAAGGAGAACCACAGGTATAATTCACTTATTTATTGATATTGGTTCACATAATTGATGATTGAACTTTAGCCGGGGGAACACATGTTAATTTGTGCTGTGCTCACAAAGACAGAGGAATTCACACAACTATCTATGTTCTATTTCATATTTGTCTTCTGTTTATACTATTGCTGTTAAAATAGGACCTTATTCTATACAGAGCACATGCAGTTTCAAAAGGTGTTTAATGTAAAATTAGAATTAATGTCTCAGTGTAACCTTTCTCAATAAAGAGTCATGCTTAGGAAATGGACACATCTTGACAATAACATATTGCTTACATGAACACTGATTTTCATGTATTATATTCATATCAAGCACTGTATTTAGCCTGCAGGCTATTCCTGTCTTAAGAAGGCTTATTACTAAGAGGGGAAACTATACATGTTTCTGACTCCTTAATGGTTTCCCTGCAGATTCTTTTTCTTTTGTTGCTTTCCAAATAGTTTTATTTAAAAATGTGAATTTTTTTGAAACTCTAAACATACATCTTTTATAAAAGGGGGAAGGGAAGTAAGCCTTCTTTTGTGACAACAATTATTGTCCTTATTTTTTTATTTATTCATTTTTGGGTTAATTTAGTCTGGCTAAAATTACATACATATTCATGTTTCTTAATAAGAACAAAGCTTTACTCTTGGTTATTTTCCATAAATTTGTCCTCATAAGCAATCTGATAGACATCTACTTTAACTATTAGAATGAAAGTTCACAGTGAATCCATGAAACCTGGTTTCAGATCTATAATTCATTAACTCTTTCCCCAAAGGTCCAAGCTTCTTTATCAGATTACAATAAAATTACTACTGCTTTCTTTTTAAAGTTCAGAGTAATCCAGGTATAGATTGTCTAATCATTACTAAATGCACCAGAGTTTGTTTTTTTTTAATGTAGTTTAGTTTTGGTCCAAAACATTAATTTGAAACAATATTATGGATTGTGAAACAAGTTATAGCTTTGCAAAAACTGATTTTTTTGCTCAGAATAGTATGGAATGTATGTGTAAATTTTTACATAAAATACACAGTTATTTTACTTTCATTGTCAGTTTATCACAGATTAGATTTTAAAATGCCCAATTAAATTAAAGTATCAGTAACGTGATATTATTTATTAAACTCTCACTCATCATGCAAGTGTTGGTTGAACAAGAGATGTTGAAGTTTCAAGTAGGATAAAACATCACCTTAAGTATTATGTTAGTGCTAATAAAAGAAAGTGTTGAAAGCCCAAAAGTTACTCAGGCTTTCAGCTTCTTTGTACAAGTGGAAGTCAACATAGAGTTCTCTCTGATTTCTCTTAACAGTTGTATTATGATTGTTATATATTATATTTCTGAAATGATTAGCACGTTCCTCTAAGGACCAAAGTTAGCACTCCTTTAAACTTTGTCTTTATTTTGCTTTAAGCTTTATTTATTTATGCTTATTTACTTATTTTTAAATTTTATTTTAAAGATGTGAGGTACAATTCAGGGTTAGGTATACAAATATTCATTGTGCAGGTACCCTTGTTGATGAGGTGTGACCCCCCTCCCCTGGCAGTTTCCCACTATTGCCAATCCCTTCCTTATAGTATTATGATAATTCTTCAAGGTTGGCTTATGAGTGAGAACATATGATACTCAGTTCTTTGTTTCTGTGATAGATCACTCAGTATTATAGACTCTAATCATCCAAGTTGCAGCCACAAAGAGGGACAAAATTATGAACTTAAAGCTTGATTTAAAAGAAACTGTTATTTTTTGAAATGTAGTTTGTTTCATCTGTGGCAGATTTCTTTATTTTCAAATATTTTAAAATCGAGTTTTATTCCAGAGTTCTAAAAAAATTGTGTTAAAATTTGTTTTGGTGAAGTAGCTGAAACTCAGGTAGTTTCAGAAATTGGGCTTATGCAGTACAAAAAAGTGGAAAAGATTTGAATGTCTAATTTAAAAAATCATT
Organism: Carlito syrichta; assembly: GCF_000164805.1. NCBI lineage: Eukaryota > Metazoa > Chordata > Mammalia > Primates > Tarsiidae > Carlito > Carlito syrichta. Next base: position 530,709 of record NW_007254715.1, on the reverse strand, counting down.
ACTCTGGCTGTGAATTATTTGTGCATACTCCCATTTCATTACATGAAAAGTGGGATATTGTTACTTATTAAAACTTCCTTTGTTAAAAAAGAATTTTTTAAAATAAGAGTTTTATTTTTATGTACTTTTTATTGGAATCAGTTATTAGGATTGATAAAATTTGTATAATTGGGCATATTTTTCTATTTATATTGCCTTATTCAATAGAATATATTTTGATGATTTTTAAAAAAACTTATGCACAACTCTTTACTAACAACTATTTTGCCATTGTTTAAGGTAACATTCTGCTTTTGAAGATTTTTTTCCCTCAGAGATGTTAGATGAGGTTTTCGGCCCCGTTTATTTATTCAGTGAATATTTTAGTATTTATTTACTCCTTTAGTCTTTACTTAACTTCTCGATTTCAAGAGAAATTTTACAATTATGTATTCTAAATTCAAATCTGTTCACCTTGTTCTTTTTTAAATAGGCAAGATATGATTCAAATTTAGAGACTGTAGTTTAAATTTAGAGAGTTCATTGGTACAATTCCGCATTAAAGACTTTTACATGAAAATTAAGAGCATGTTGGCAGTTTACTAAATGTGACTTTATATAAATCTATAGAGTTTTACAATATTCTTTGTTTTCTCATATTTCTGTAAATGTATCTTATCCTTGAAAAACAACACTTATAGTATAAGCACCAGGGAAACAGGAAAAAAATACCAGGCTGTATTTTCTGTCAGTGATTTTTGTTTTTAATCTCCATCCCAGGCCCCTACCATTTTAATTAACTTTTAAATCTTATCTCAGTTTTGGGTTAAACACATGTTGATAGATGAATGAACTCACATTTTATTTCATTCCACTTCATTTCACTTTGAGAGACAGTCTTGCTTTGTCACCCAGGCTGGAGAGTCGTTGTATGAGCACAGCTCACTACAACCTCAAACTCCTGGGCCCAAGCCATCCTCTCACCTCTACCTCTCCAGTAACGGGGATCACAGGTGTGTACCACCACGCATGGCTAATGTTTTTTATTTTTTGTAGAGACTGAGTCTCACTGTGTAGCACAGGCTGGTCTAGAACTCCTGGCCTCAAGCAGTCTTCCCACCTTAGCCACCCAAAGTGCTAGGATTACAGACATGAGCCATCACACCTAGCCTTGAGTGCTCACTTTATTAGCACCAATAATTAAAATAATCCCAGCTATTTTTATTTTCACACTTGTTAACAATGGATTTTTTATTGACGTAATTTTTATTCTCTGGGTTCTGGAGCATTTAACACCATCATTTAGCATCTAACTGATCTTAAAGTGACTATTACACGTGGATATTCTTCAATTATACCCACAAGAATAAAGTAAATTATGTTATGGAGAGATGTGTAGAGATGTATAGAGCTGAGCTCTATTTTTTTCATCTGTAACACTGGGTTAATGGCACCTTTCTTATTTTCCTTAATTTTATAAGTAATAGAATACTTATAAAAGTGATGTGAAAACACTTTAAAGAATATGAATTTTTTTGTAATTGCTGAAAACATGTTTGAAACCTGAAATAATTTGAGTAGTGGCTGTGCAAGGAATGATCAGAAGAGTTTACTGATATATTTATGTTTTTCCCATTTAAATCTTGTAAGTTTTTCAGAACAGTTTTTTAAAAAATAGAGTACATTGATTTTTTTAAAGCTAGTTTATTCTAGAGGGATCTGATTGGTCCTATACTTATACACATAATATATACATATATGTTTTTAATTAAATTGGTTGACTGGGGGATGGAAGGAAGGATGAGGGAAAGAAGAGCTCTGGGTTCTCAGAGACTCTGGGCTCTGCTACCTCCTTTAATACATGGTTAAATGCATGAGTAAACCATGATATATGACTGTTCAATTTTTTTTTATTTTTATTTTTTGAGTTGAAGTCTCACTCTGTCGCCAGGCTAGAGTACAGTGGCACAATCATGGCTCCCTGCAGCCTCGACTTCCCGGGCTCAGGAGATCCTTCTGCGGCAACCTGCCTAGTAGTTGGGACTACAGGTGTGTGCCAGGGCCAATTTTCTGACTTTTGTACAAAACTTTTTTCTCAAATCTAAGTATTGTACCTTTACCAGTCTCAGCGTTGTGATGGAAATGTTATTATGATATTAAAGTATGTTCCTGGGCTGCTTTGGTGGCCCAGTTGCACTTTCTTGACCCGTCGTGTGGTAACTTGGGTTCAATTTCACGGTCTTTCACTTTCTCGGCCAGCAGGGACTCTGAGTGCTGAGAGGCCAGCAGGGTCTCTGAGTGCTGAGAGGCCAGCATGAAGCCCCTGTAGATGGAGAGGGTGCCTCATGCTGCCCATTAGCAACCTTCTTGACTGATTAGGGCACTGCAATGACAACTCCCAACGGGATTCCTATCTAGTTCTCTCAATGGTAGCAGAGATGAGAGGCTTTGAAAAGTGAGTTTCTGAAATGTGTTTATTGGGAGAAGCCAGTACCTCTCTGCCAGAGGCCCATGTTGCTGGAGCAATTTGGCATTAACAGGAATTATGGAATAATAACTTATTTCAGTAGGTGTAAACATTTTTGACTTTCATCTTTGGTAATCAGTTTATATTTTTACTGACCCTGGTTGCAATGATACTGATATTATGGTGATCTTGGACCTATTGCTGGCTGTCCAGTGTGCATTATGGTTAAAGACTCAATTTTTTTTTTTTTTTTGAGTTGGAGTCTCACTCGGTCGCCCAGACTGGAGTGCAGTGGCCGCTCCCGGCCACTGCAGCCTTGACCTGGTGGGTTCCAGCGATCCTTCCGCCTCAGCCTTCCAAGTAGCCGGAATTACAGGCATGCGCTACCACGCCCGGCTGATTTTTTGATTTATTGTAGAGATGAGGTCTTGCTGCCCAGGCGGGTCTCGAACCCGCGGGCTCAGGCAATTCACTCACCTCAGCCTCCCAAAGGCGCGGGATTACAGGCTGAACCACCGAGCCCGGCTAAGGACTCATTTTTTTACTCTATGTAATATGTTATTTGGCATATGAAAAGTTCTTCATAATGTGCTTACATGTTTTTGAAAAATTAATAGAAAAATAATTTGACTACCCCCTTTCAAACTTATGGACTTCTATAACACTCAAGATTCTCTTTAAATTAAATTTCCTTCGCTTTTCCTTCTCTCATAAGATCACAAACTCTTGGCCATTCCCTCAACCCCTTAGTTTTCTGTTCTAGAAGCATCTTTTTTCCTTTGTACTTTATGATCCACTAATATAAAGGAAGCACTGTTAAAACCTAATTCCTCCTAGCACTATTCCAAAAAGCATTCAGCATTCTCTCTCACTTCAAAGACCTTCTCTTCCATATAATTCAAGAAGTTGTGGAGAAGAGGTCCAGGCCAACAGAAGAAAAATTCTTTGTCAGCTAATTCTCAGTGTTCATTAATTTGGTGTAATCTCAGGTACAGGGAGATGCACCAATTGTACTTCAAGAATTGACTTGAAGATTCCAGCAGATTTTACTAGGCAGAAATACATTCCTTCAAAAAGTGAAAACATTTAGTAAACACAATGGATGTGTTTAAAGAAAACCTTTGCTGCTATTTGCTATAAATACCAGTGGAGACCAGTGCTTAGCAAGAAATTCTTTGGGAGGGCTTGTTTGAACCAAAACATGTCAACATTCTTAACTGACAGGTGCTAGGTCTGGGTGTGGATGATTAAATTTTTACTCTTGTTTGAAATGATTTCTGATGGAAGCCTTATATTTTATATATTATTATACTTGAAACCCTACAAAATAGCATTTTAAAATAAGAATTTCAAGATGTAACCTGTAGAACAACTGAAGCAGTTAGGTAATTTAATTTATGCTGATATAATGAAGGCCTGAGTAAAATGAAAGGATAATTTCAAAGTAACTACATTTTATAACATAAATAATTTAATCAGCCAATTTTCCTACTTGGCTGCTCTCAGGGACCTTCTAACAGTTAGCCCCTGTGTAACTTTGGTATAGACACCAAAGATTATAAACTGGCAGCCCGAGGACCATGCAATTGGCTAAAAAATTGTAGAAACATGTAAATATCAGATGATTTTATAAGAAGATCTAGACTGCTGGCTTCTTTTGGAAGTGGGAACTCTGGTAACATGGGACTCACATTCAAACTTGCCCATCCTACTCCCATTAAGGCAATAAATGACTGAGTGGTGCTGAGCAGTGGCTGTGAACTTTGGGGGCAAATGCTCTCTAGTTCACCACGGTTCACACTCACCTTTTTTTTTCTTTTATTCTTCTTCTTTTTTTTCAATATACTTCATTTTGTTCACTCACTTTATGTAGGTAGTCCCTGTAGTTGTTTGAAATTTCAACTCCTGATAGATATTAATATAAACTTGCATGACATGAGCTTTTTTTTGGAAGGAAAATTTTGCAAGTGCATAATTCTCATTAAAGAATCATTTGGCCAAACCAAATCATTATTTAAAAAAAATTTATAATATCTTACTGGTTTTCGATTTGTGTTTATATGTATGTTTCTATCTATGTATCTGGATTATATTCAGATACACACATACACACACTGATTTCTGAAAAAAGAGTGACTATAGATGTTGAGATGAAACACTCTCCATGGTGGTGTGTTTAATGAAGTCTGGTTATATTCCACCAAATGCCATTTATTTTTAATACTCTAGATAGAATTCAGTCAAATAACAGAATAACCACCATCTACTCATGGGTTGCTTTCAGAATATCCATCATTTGGTCATATTCTCCTGAGCTAAATCTAGTCTATATGTTGTAAAATGCTTGCAAATTTGAAGCTCTTTATGATTTGCCATACTTCAGTCTCCACAGTGATGTGCAACAAACATTGATCTTTTCCTAATGCAGTAATAAGCTAGAAGCATTTTTTAAACATGGGCACTTTATTCGCTTTATTATCGTCAAGAACAAAAGGAAATGCATTTGGCCAAGGTCAGTGTGAGGGGAACGTTAAGACCTGTGCCAGAAAGCCTTCTGCTCTTCTGGTTCGTTAATGCTATCCATTTGGCTCCAATCTTCCCTGATTTAAGATATGAAATATGTTGATGTTTCCAACTGCCAAGGCAGTTGTTAGTCTCTGAATCTGTGGGTCAATTCCATCTTTTTAAGTACACCATTTCATTCATAGACTCTTAGAACTGGAAGAGAGCTTAACACGTGATCAAACTCATTCATCTGCTTCCAGGCAGGAGAGCAATAAAAATGTCTCAGGAAGAGAATGGTTTCCTTCATTTGTCAAATTTCCCAAGTATAGAAACCTATGGTCTTTCTTGTTCAGTAGTCAATATCTAAATATAATTTTTGTCAGTCAGTTCTTCTTTATATCTAACTGAGATTTTCTCGACAAATCAACGCTAGTTCCTTTTATATTGTCCAGGATGAATATCGAAAAATTGCATTCTGAGGTTCTACCTTTCAGTCAACTCCTTTTTTTCTCAGTGCCTCATGCTAAATCTTTCTAAAGTTATTACATGCTGGCACATTAAGAAAATACATGCCAAACAAGAACTACTGAGAAAATTGGCAAGAGTTTTATAATTTTGTGTTGTGTACATTCCAGGTTTGTGTTGTGTACATTCCAGGTTTAGTACCAAAAGCAAAACAAACAAAAAACTTGATTAGTACATGCCTATAAAGCATGTTATAAATGTATGCATGTATTTATTTATTTATTCAATTAGTCAGCATTTTTCAGTGCCTCATGTGTAGCAGGCATGTGACATATACATGTGTAATGAGATTAATATGCAGTTAAAACATACACTAAAATCTGTGTCTTGGTTCCTTGAAACTGTTTCAATTAGTGTGCCATTTTTCACCATACCTTCAAATTTTTCTGGAATTAAACTCAATGTATGCAATCAATAAAATATCTTGAAGTTTACTTTTAGGCCAGTGTTGTGTTTCAAAAATACATACAGAGACAGTTAGCAGGGAAGACTAATAATATTTGGTTTGGAAAACTGCAAGTAAGTTTTTCACGGGAAATTCTACCTCCTCCTGCGTAAGGAAGTGATAGTTGAAGTCTTCACTCTCAATAACTACCTTTGAGTTGCCTTGTGAATGGAAAAATGTGTTTGTTTTTTCTTGGTACATGTTGGAATTTACAGATTCCCCCTAGCCATGAGGACCATTTTGAGGAACTCAGCAGTTACCCTCCAACTGTAACACGTCCTGGAACAACTATACATCGGGAAGTCTGTCAGGAAATTCATGACTTGATACCAATACAGGCTTTCCTCAGCCAAGACTCAGTATGATATTCTCAGCATCTGGAAATATCATTGGTATTTGCTATATTCTTTCACACATTCTTTATTCATCGTAATTTAAGAATAAAAATACAAGCTATGGGCTTCACCCTGGCACAGCACTTCAAATGTATAGTTTTCTCATTGCCCTTCAGAATATGTACTTCCCCAGTTGTTAATTTCCTTGACAGAAAATTTTGCTATGTTTAGATGTGTATATAACTAGGTATACACACATATGTATAACTCTTCCCCAAATCTTTAACTCTGTCAATCCAACATGAATCTGGAGTGGTTGCTTATTATGACCTAGGTGCTCAGAGTAGTAAAATAAAAATATCTGAATATTTGGCTTAAAAACCAGATGTAAAAAATTATGCCTTTCATATACTAAGTGTCTGCATCAAAGCAAACTGAATTTATAGTCATTTTGTTGAAACCAGGTAGAATGGAGATTCTGAAAATATTCGAGAGGTCAAAGGATAGTAAATGGAAATTAATTGTGTAGGAAACATTACTTGTAATAATTGTACATAATAATTGTACAGGAAACATAGTGTGTCTATCACTTAGAGTCTTTTTCATATTTGTTTTTAATGAACATACCACTTACCTATATGTGCTGTCTTATGTTCACTGCCACTCATGATTCTCCTACCTCTGTTTTTCTCATAAGATCATAAATTTCTCAAGAGTCAAATTGCCAACTCTGGGAGAAACTGTATATTAATTGGCTTGAAGATGTGCCCTCGGAGGCTGTGTGCCATTTATGGTTATCTTAAGGCTCAAGGCAACCAGGAATGTCCTCTGATTCCTTTTTGTTTTTCTTCTCAATTTATGAACATCTACAGGGTGAATCCCTTTTTCTCATAACCTCTCCTGTTTTTCTGTTTGACTAACTTTCCTCATGAATATTTAACAGGAAAATGAATAGATAAATGGGGGTTAGTGATGGTAGATAGAGGTGTTTGAGAAGGGGAGGCAACCCACTGTGTTTTCTGTGTTTCAAATCAGACTCTGAATCAACCCTTTTTAGAGTTTCCAACTCCTTTCTGTGTTCCTTCATTGCTTCTTGTTTATTCCAGTAAATACTTACAGTGGAGTCATTAGACTTAGTGGAGTCATTAGACTCTGCTGTATTTCTTTCTTTCTTATTCTTTTTTTTTTGAGATATGGAGTCTTGCTTTGTCACCTGTACAATGGTGCAATTATAGTTCACTACAACTATGAACTTCCGGCCTCAAGCGATTCTCCTGTCTCAGCTTCCCAAGTAGCTCAGGCTACTGGCCTGTGGCACCATGCCTGGCTAATCTTATTTGATATTTTTGTAGAAACAGAATATTACCATGTTGCCTAAGCTGGTCTTAAACTCCTGGTCTCAACTGATCCTCCTACCTCAGCTCCTGACACCCCACTATAGTTCTCTTCATTGACTAAAACAAAGTGACTGTGGCCTACAGTAAAACGATTTGAAAACTAACTTGTTTAATTGCATTTTTAGTTCAGTTTTATAGGACATTGAATTGTAAAGAAATAATATTTGTACTTCTGTTTACAAAAAGCATCCTGGTGGGCTGCTATGCATTCTTATTTCTATTATTATTGTATTAAACTTCTTGCTACCAATATCACTAGAAATAAGTGTCACGGTGTCAAAAGAAAAAAACTCACTTGCATTATATTTACATTTAATCTCTATAAAACTGATTTTCTTCTTAAGAGGAAAAATTTTTTTCTAAAGAGGTATAATTCTCTTTACATATGTATACTATATTATTTGTGCTAGATTTATTTTATTTTGAATCTCAACTTTGCAAAATTATAAAGATCACCAGAGAAATATTATTAAACATCATGCTTCTCTTTGATATCTTATAATTGGCTCCCAGAATCCTACTTGAGTCTGGTAATGCATTTTTATTGATTTTAGTGAATTACTAACAAATTGGCCAGGACTTAAAGTTTTCCTCTACTGGAATTTCCAAAAGCTCTTCTTTGAGCTCCATAAACTCTTCCTAGGTTGCCCATCGATCTAGATTTACACATGCTGAAATCAAATGACCTCCAGACTCCTATGGCACCCTTCTCTGCCACCTATTTTTTTTAACCTGTATATTTTTTGAAATTCATGTTTTCTTCTTTGGTCATTGCAGTCTACTATATTCCTCTCCATCAAGTGAGACAAAGGACTATGGGCTCCCAACTTAGCAACTTGTAAACCTGCTTGGTTGATTTTATATTCAATTCATTTTTGCAGGCATTGAATTTTGCATAAATAATATTTGTGCTTCTGTTTACACAGAACATCCCCATGGGGTGCTGTGCACTGTTATTACTATTATTATTGTGTTAAACTTATTGCTGCCAGTATCATATTTAATTGTGAATTAGTAGAATCACTTTTCCTTATGTTGATGTACAACCCCATTTCATGTCTTTACCCACTAATTCTTAACTTTATTCACGTGAGAAAGCAATTTCAAAAAGGATAAAGGGAAAAGCCACTAGTTTTAAATAGTAACAAGACAAAATATAGTTTAGATAGGTATAAGCCACAGTAATAGCTTTTTTCAATAGTTTATGAAATTTTTAACAGGAAAAAGAAGGAAAGGAAAGATTTTCTTTTTTACTTTAAGGGCAATCCCTATGTTTAGCAAATGCAGGCCTAGCATCCTCTCTCTCTCTCTCTCCCTCTCTCTCTCTCTCTCTCTCTCTCTCTCTCTGACATCACGCAAAGTAAGAAATAGTGCCTTTTGAATAGGAGATTTCCTTTAATTACATTGGGGAAGTGATAATGGTAGGTATTGCATGTTTAATGTAATGTTCTGGATGCCCCTTTTCTTTCTTTCTTTTTTTTCCCCTCCCTTCACAGCCACCTCATCTTAAGCAGAAATAAAAGGTTCAAGGCTTGTCAGCATCAGTTTATAGATAGCTGTTTAAAAATAATGAGATATTGGGTATTGTAAGGCTCAGGGCTGTCTTGCCAGGCTCATTTATTTCCATTCACCTTTTGTCAGAATTGCAGACAGAAGACATTCAATTAAAACTTGTCACCTGTTGCAGATGACCTAATTTGTACTTGTATGTGTCATAGATTAGGGCTCTATGCTTCAGATGAAGCAACTTTACCTCTGGGGGAACATTTTCCCTGCTAAATATTTTGTTTACGGTTCTTTCAAATTTCTGTCATTTCCATTTCGACTCCAATCCAGATTATAAATTTAGCACATAAACCTCAGAACCAGCCAAGTGCAGTCATTCACACCAGGGAGGGAGGAAAAAACCCCACAAAACTGAGGGGACTTCATGGGGTTATGTCCTATGCAATGAAATCCACAAGAGTATTTTGGATGCAACTTGAATTTGAAAGGGGAGGGAAGCTGTTGTAATTTCCTATGCAAGCCTCACATGTTTAATAGTCCAGATAGCTATCAGGAGACCAAAACGAAAGACTTCCCCTTGCTAATTGTTAATTCATCTGTAGAGCAAGGAAGCTTTAATGTGAGTCATGGCTTTTATCTCTTTTAGTGACTGAGGACTTGGTTTAAAAAAAAAAACCCGCCTAATGGATATGCATTTTCTCTCCCAGTGTGATTTTTCTCTTTTGTATCATCAGACATTATAGTGTTTCCACATGCAACCAAGCAATTCCAAAGTTCCTACAATGTTACTGTGATAATCCAGCATAAGTAAATGTAGGCATAGGCCTGGGGAGTCTAGTGGAAAGGTGGCCATGTGGGCCTCTCTCCTGAAGTATAAAATTCAGCTGAAAGGTGGCTCTGCCCCCACGGCCCTGACAAAACTCGACTTGTCTAATTTGCAGTGATAGTTTGAGGAGGAACAAGCAGTAGGGAAATGAATAGCTGGTCCTTGTCTCAGTGGAAAAGCAGAGGCATGGAATCTTTTTTATCACTTTTGTTCAGTCTTATAGTTGTAAACTTTTTTGGGTAAAGTCACCTTCTGGAGTGATAGATGCAAAAATCACTAGCCCTTCAATTAAGAGTATTCTTCTTTTTTCTCCTATACTAGTTCATCATTCTGCCTACCTTTACATGTGTCCCATATCATGTTGCAAGTATTGTTTATCTCCATAATTGGTTTTCATCTGCTCATGCTTCTGCTTTTGGAATTTATACCAAATGCTCTTTTCCAAAAATAGACTTTGATGGCAGAGAAGCAACAGAAACATAGTGTTCAAGAATAAGGGTTCTGCAGCCATTCTCTCCAACTCCCACTCGTGATTCTGCCTCTTAGTAGTTCCAGTTTTCTCATCTGTAAAATGGGTTAGTAATAGCACCTACCTTATAGGGTTGTTCTATGAATTAAATGTGTTTATATATATAAAGCAATGAATCCATGGCCTAGCCTATGCTAAGCTCTCAATACCCAATGACTGCTAGTAACTGGTGGCGATTTTGGTCTGTTCAAGACACTGCACATAGGTTGATTCTTTCAGTGAACAATGAAGACATTATTTGGTGGAGAAGGGGTGGATATGAGGAGCTGAAGATTGTTGAAACAGAATGAGGTTAAATCATGAAGCCATATTTAACAATGTCACTATTTTGAGAAGGGGCAGTCTAGTTAGAAAAAATATCTTGGGGTTGGTTTTTTTATTCTCTTATATGATCCTCCATAATTTAATGTGGTTAAATTCCCCCTGGAGTATATGTGGGAATATACAAATAATTTTCACTCATCCCTAACTGAGAAGCCTATCAATATGCACAACTACTCTAAGTTAAACTGGTACACTCTGTCAGGATATTGTCCCAAAGGAGAACTCCATCAGAGGCTGCCACTAAAATTCCCGCTGCTGTGTCTGATACTGCTAATCTGCCTTTGCTTCTTTTCCTGCAGCTCCTCAAAGGGATTTTCTCTCTGCTCTGTTGATGATGGTTCCCTCATAGAAATTTCAGGAGAATTCAAGGGCGCTATTAGATATTGCTCTTCCTAAAGGGAAGAAGGGAGGCTGTCTTAGGAACTATAGTATCAGGAAGACATACCATGCAGGAGAAAGTTCCCATCCTCTCTGTCTTATTGTTTCAGAGGTCCTGCTTTTTCAGTCTGCTCCCACACTCAGTTACAACCTATGTTTGATAACATTTCCTTAACACAAGTGTTTATCTAGCATCCATTGACTATCTTTTCACAATTATTATTTCGTTGTGACTCTTGCATCTTTTTCAAACAATCCCAGGGTCTATACTTTTGCTTGGGACAACATAAGCATCTCTTTAAATTAGGTAAGTAGGCTAGGGTATCCTTATGTAATTCTCTGAAGAAGAGATTTTTTTTATTATCCTATGAAATGCCTCTGATTTGGTGCTATTAAAGATATGAAAAATACTTTTGACTTTGGACTACAGGATATTATAAAAATTTGCATTTGGGCATAAAATGTAGACTTAAAATTAGCTGACCTACGGAGACCTTGTGCTGAACTGTTTTACTTCTATTGGTGTTTATTTGCCTCGCAGCAGTTTTTTTCCCCTGCCTTGCCTTACTCTTGCTTTCTCAATTTTGTAAATTCTGACAATGTATAAGATTTGTAATTCCCTTGTGAGAGTGTAGGCACATGCAGTATTTAAAAGAAGAAGCAATGTGATACGTTCTGTTAGGTAGGTAATGCCAACTATTAAAATCTTTTATTTCAAAACAAAAATATAAAGGCAGTATACACATGAATAGAATATCAGTTGCCTTAGTTAACTTCAAATCCTGTCAAACACTGAACACTATGGGTATCTTATTTCCTGGGAGAAATCTTATTTTAAAACTTTTTCAAAAGTGGTTTATAAATGAAGTCTAAACAATAATTGTTTGTGTTTAAGATTGAAAAAGTATAAAGGGACAGGCTTTGTCACCTTCAGTGGAAATATTTGGATTATATTGATGTTTGTTTATGACAAATCTGGGTATTCCAGGTTCTGATCATAAATTACTGTTGTTTGTTTGTTTCTGCTAAAATGGTTAGTTTGAGTCTTTTAAATATATTAAGTTAATTGGAAAATTATAAATTCTCTACTTAACTTTGTATTGTGTACTTACAGCTAAACTCAGGGAAAGCAACTTTTTAAAAAAGTAAAAATTTGATTTGTTTCTGTATCTCTTCTAAAATAATCACATAACAAAATGATATTATTAGTGACAGGAATGAGTAGTAAATAAAATAGGATATTAGATATTTTTAAATTCATTCAGACATCAAATAGTATTATTACTTGGCCTTTATCCTTTAAACTATTTTACCACTCCATCATACCTATAATCTATTTACTTATAGAACTGAGGTGAAATAGATTGTCAAACTCTATGCAGATAGATAGCCAATAAATGATCACAATGCAAAACATATTTCAATAAAATAATATAGGAATATTTCAACAAAATTATGATTTAATGATAGCCTTTTTATTTTTACTTGGTATTTTAAGATTTATAAAAATTTGAAAGATTCATTTGTGTAATATTCATGATATGATATTGGATCATTATAGCAAAACATGACGGAGAATATTCTCTTTCTATCCATCTTATATTTGGAAAAGCAAATAACTAGCTCCCAGTTTACAGAGCTAGTTATTAAAAGAGGCAGACAAAGAACTGAATCATTCTGACTGGCAAACTGTGCTTTACTTGCTTTGACATGTTCTTTGCATAATATTTAAGAATAAAGTATATGGTATTATAATTGAAAACATTAAAAAAGAAAACTTTAGTCTTTACAAAATCATGATGTAGATAATGGACCATGCTCACAGAGATTTATAGATTGATGAGTAATTATCCTTCATTTTGATATATGTAAGAACTTTTCTATAAATTAGTTGTAGTTACAAACAATTACATTAAAATATTTTTATTTGGTGATTTTTATTATCTTTCCTTAATTTTTTAAATATTATGTATTTATTTTTTGACTCAATATATTATTTCTATATATTTCTACTAATGCAAATCATGCTTAAATCTATGTCTAGACAATCGCAGTAGAGATAAAATTTTCATTCAATGTGTTTGATTTATAGTATTTTAAACTTCAGCAACATTAATTTTCAGTTAAATACTTCTAGCCAAGCACAATAGCCTTGCTTGCAATCCTAGCACTTTGAGAGGCCGAGGCAGGTGTGTTGCTTGAGCCTAGGAGTTTGAGACCGGCCTAGACAACATAGCAAGATCACGTCTACCGAAAAAAAAAAAAAATCACAAAATTAGCCAGAAATGGTACTGTGGACTTATAGTTCCAGCTACTTGGGAACCTGAGGCAGAAGGATTGCCTGAGCCCAGGAGGTTGAGACTGCAGTGAGACCGAGTCGTGATTACGCCACTGAACTCTAGCCTGGGTGTCATAGTGAGACCCCCAACTCAAAAAAAAAAAAATTCTATCCTCTACAGTGTACCTTTTATAATTATGAAATTAGCTTCTTAGTAGGAAAAATTATAGTATTCCAGTTAAGCAGTTTTCTATTGACTTTTCTTAAATTATGAAAGATGCTTTTATAATCTGCTATCTGATTTCCTGAAATCTCGCCTTATTTGTGATTTTGTGTATAAATTGTATTGGTGTTTTTAATTTTTTTAAATTTGTTTTTCTGGAAAAAAACATTAAAGATAGAATTATGTTTAAAATATAGAGATATCTTAATGATATCCGTACAATATTATTTGGGGATCCACAAAGGCAAACAGGATTTATTCTGTAAGCTTTCTTGCTTCTAACAATTTCACAGATGTCCAAAAATGTTTCTTCTTTCTTTACCTTTTGCCTGTCATCGTCTCTCTCTATCTCTCTCTGTGTCTGTCTCTCTCTGCCTTCTCCTCATACCTCTTCTAATATCAGATCAAATGTTCTCATTGGATTGGAACTGGATGCCAGATATGTGAGGATATAACTAGTGTTATATTCTTTTAATTTTCTAATATGATTTTGAAAACTCTTATAATGAAACAGGTCTGAATGTATGACCAGATGACCAGATGAAATGTGACCACCTCAAACTAGAAAAATATCTTGAAAGTTTTGAAGAGGAAAAGATTGAAGAAAGATAAAACATGATAAAAGGGGGAAAAGTGAACAGTATTAAACTTCATTAAATACAGATGCATAAAAATAAAACAATAGGAATTAGCTGAGCAAAGGAATGGCTCTACAATAGGCATGACGTGCTTTAAAAGCAGCAATCATGTGACCAGCCTACAAGGCAATTTTCAGTGAATACTTAAAAACTGTACCTAACTTTGGCTTTTTATATTTGTTTGTCTAACCTATTTAATTGCTCTTGATATTGTCTCTCGATTTCATCCAAACTGTACTCTGATGTTTTGATATGACAGTTCAGGCTTTATCTAGAGCCAAGTGTTAGTATTTGTGTTCCCCTACAAGATAATCAACTCTTGAAGCAGTATTATTAAGATACTATGAAAAATAGTGATTTCCTTTAACTCGTGGCTCACTATAATTTTGAGCATTTGAGTCATATATTAACTTTAAGGATCCACTCATGAGGGATGATCCTCCTTAAAACCCAGAAATATTTTTTGGAGGGTGAGTGTCTTGAATTACAGGCTTCCCCTGCTAGGTAAATGTTCTAGGAACCCACTGTCTTCCACGTACCAGCTAGCATTGTGTGTCATGACTTGCGGAAGAAATGTCCTGTGTTTTGGCAGACAGGTGATTGGTTCTTCCACCATGACAATGCACCTGCCCACACTGCACTGAAAGTTCAGCAGTTTTTGGCTAAAAATAGCATGACGCCCCTGCCCCACCTTCCCTATTCACCTGATATTGTCCTGAATTACTTTTTTCGTTTCCCTGGATAAAAAAAGTCCTCAAAGGGAAACATTTTGCCAGTGTAGCAGAGGTGAAACAAAAAATGGCAGAAGCACTCAAAGGCATCAAAATTGATGGGTTCAAAAACTGTTTTGATAGTGGAAAAAGCATCTTGATAGGTATTCCATCAAACAGAGTACTTTGAAGGTGACTGAAATTTAAATATGTAAGAATAAACACACAATTTTTAAAAATAAATAAATTCCAGGTTTTTTTGGGGGGCTCCCCCTCATAGAAATATATTAGCTTTTCCCAAACTTTCATATAACTCAGATAATCCTCAACTCACACATTCCACATGACATTAACAAGTATACATAAAAATAAGATCTTGGTTAAACTGGTTTGCAAAACATTGTATATGCTATATATCTCTCTCTTAGAGTTTCAGAGTTCATTTGCATATTAATGACTGAGAGAACTTCCAGTAAAATAATAATACTGATGATGCTGTTAAATCAAGTCTATTTGAGAAATGCCAAAATATGTACAATGAATTACATGGGTGAATTTATTAATGGAGACTGTTACACTGTTGTATCAATTAAGATTCAACCTAATACCACAAAAATATTCTTTCCTCACTCCTCTCCCAAGTAATTGCTGCTTTATTTGATAAAGATTTATATGATCCTGTCCTAAACTTTGTAATTACTGACTGGAAACTAGATTATTAACAAGCTCTTGTCCACCACTTTCCCATATAAATGAAACGTTTCTGTATTTTAATCCCTTTCTTTTCCTTTTGCTTTTTTCTTAATCTTTTAAATCCACTGCCAGAAAACTCTTTGAATCTTGAACCATCCTATCACTATTTAGGAAAAAGTTTTATTCATGTTAGTCTACTTCTGCTTACTTTCTTCAGCTCTCCCCTATTAATATGTCCTTCCTTTGGCATCCTGGCCTTCTAAATTCTTTCTTCAGGAAGCTCCTCTTTCTATCCTATGTTCAGCCCAAACCTGTTCTCGGTTTTCTCACATATGACTGGAAATACAAATGTGTGCCAGAATGTAAATACCATTCCCCTTCTGAGACATATTGACATTTTAACATGGAACAATTCTTGCCTCTCGCAGGACTGAATCTTGTATAACGTTATTCCAGCCCTCCGCCTCCCTCAGCATGTAGTTGTTCTTTATCTAGTTCAGTTCCGCCGGTCCATACTGAGTCTTCAGGCGGACTGGCGGATAAAAAAGAGCTGGCTAGCTCTTGGTCTACTTGGTCCTACATATTGAGCTTTCAGGGATGACTAATGAAGAGAATACAAAACTCCAATGGCTTTGATTTGAGAAACTACACTAGCACCAAATAATTCATACAGAAATTTGCTTTTTCTTTGATGTGCAAATAGTGACCTTGATGGCCTTATATAAAATGTCTTTCAGGTTTATCATCTGCTGGCAGATTTGATTTCCAACCACTGGCCACTGTCATTTAGCCACCATTTATTCACATTCCTCTAGTACCCCTGGACCACTCTGCATTCTACTGTTTGTCATCAAAATATCCTGCACAGGATGGGAATGGATACTGTCTATATATTTGATTGGCCTCAAAAATAGCTACCTAAAGAGTAAGCCTGTGCCTGTCTTTGCCCACAGGTGTGCGTCTTGACAGAGTACGTGGAGGTCGGCAGAAGTACAAGCGCAGAATAGATGCGGAGAACAGCCCATACCTGAACCCCCAACTGGTTCAGCCAGCCAAAAAGCCATGTAAGTACAGCAGATGTGTCTGGCTTCCCAGAACACAAAATCCTCCCAGTTGGCTCTGTGTTCTTCAGTTTTGGCATGCCCATCCCAGCTGACTCCAAGGAGACTTCTCTTTGTTGGAGAACAGTGGCTCTATTCCCAAGGATTATCTGTGAGGAGCAACAGCAACTCAACTAATTATCTCTTTCTTTTTCTTTTAGAGGTGTCTATGGTTTTCTCTCTCCAGCCTTTTTCACCTAGTCATTTTGTGGAAGCATAAGCATATTAATGCATAGCTTATACAGTGTGAATTTTTACATTTACTGGTTATCTTTATTTGCAGAGGTACATAAAATGGATCGTACTGTGATCATTAGTTCATTGGAGCTGTTAGTTTCAGATTTCACAAGAAAGTGATTTTTGTAGTTTTTACTAACTAAATGAGTTTGACTGCTCAACCTCCCTATGAAAATACATTAGGAGCCTCATTAATTTAGAGCTATAGAAGGTTAACACACTAGCTAGCAATAGATTAAAACAAGAATGAGCCCTACTAATAACAAGCATAGGTTGCTGGTTCCATCTGAGATGCCCTTATAGGCGTTATGAATTGTTTTTAAAGAGCCCATGGTTTTATGATGCCAGGTTGCAATTTGAAAGAATGACTGGTACATTGCTAAAATGCAAGCCCCATTCTCTTTGTCATTAGCTAAAAAGAGCTGGAATATAGATTAAGGCAATAACTGTATCCCATTTTCTGAAAAATCAGTTAATAGTTGTAGTGCAACCGAGTTAGCATTTCGGGATGTTTATGTGTAAGCTTCATACTAGGCATGGAGAAGTGCTTTGGTGAGAACAGTTCTCACATTTAGCTGTCTTTGTCTAAGGAGATGCAACCAGCACTCACCAGAGGAAGATGCATGCACAGCAGTTCTAGAAAGGCACGGGTAATTTTTTAATCTGCTTTCAAGGCAAGAGGAAGTGTCCACTTCTAATTCAGATTGTCCAGGAGGGGTCACTGCTGTGCATCATGCATGTGAGCATATGGGAATCTGTTAAATAAATAAAACAGACCCTGAACTGTAAATGAAAGGACATTTTAGCTATGTCAAAGGAAAAACAACCAGTTTTACATAAAATTAAAGCTTAAGTGAACATATGGCATAGTTTCCTTTTGCCTTTCCAAAAAACATTATGTTGATTATACCTTCAATTGTCCAATCTGGCATCATCTCTTCAGCCTGCATAAGCTGTTTGGCATTCTGCAAATACAATCTAGGACTGCATTAAGCAGATTTTGCACATTATAATAAAAAACTTTCTGTTAATACAATAAAATGCAATAAACACTAATGCTTAATTTCATTAGAGGTTTAGTTTTCCTGGACTCAATAATATGCAGACTGCCCATTTCTCATTTATTGTATGAAACATTAACTGAAACCATTGATAATTTCCTCTACTGAAAGAAAAATGAGCACCAGCCCATTTTTAAGTCAAAATGATAGAGAAATATCTATGGTTTTCTTCGTAAACCTGAGAAATTGGGAAGTGGTTTGTCAAGTACCTTTAAGAAGATTACAGCAATTTCAGTGAGCTCCATTTGTCTGAGATAAAGAGGACTCCTAATAAATCATTACTCATTATCTAAAGGCCTCTGTGTTAATTTTCCTTAGTCCATCCAATTAGTGTGTTTTTGTAACAAACATTTATAAAACTTAATTTTCAGATCCTGTCAGATAACTGTCAAGAGACTGTGCCTGGGCTTTTCTGAGAAAGTGGCTAGGGAGATTTCTGGACCCTGACTGATTGTGTACTACAAAGGCCCAAGAATGAAAATTGGGTTCTATTGATTCTAATTAGGGAAACATTAAATAAGATTTACCTAGAAGCAGTGCTGCCAGCGATTCCATTTTCTGAATGATGGGAATTTCTAAGCTTCAACCAAATTTCTCTGACCCCTCAAGTCAAGTATCCATTGACTTGGATAAAACCGTACCTTTTTCCCTGTGTTAAAAAAAACTGAAAACATGATTACCTTTGGTTAAATTTTTGCACCCTTTACTATTGCATTTTCTTCTAATCCTGAGAATCTAGTGGTTGCTGGCAGTTTTTGTTGCATTGTCAGAACAATGAAAGTTGAAACTTTTCCAAGCGTAACTAAAAATACAGGGTGTTGTTTCTGTAACATATACAAGAAACCAATGTTATTCTTTGCAGGTCCTGCACACTAAAAAAGAACCTCTATTTAATTTTTAATTTTTTTCCTAGAAAATATTGTATTCGGGACTATTTCCTCCCAAATCTGCATATTTAATTTGATGATAATCGAATGTTAATGCCAATGACTGGTTACCTGTTGACTATTTGAAATAAGTGTAATTAATATGGCAGCCATATTACTAAATTTTTAAAATATTAGGCCAGAAAAAGTGCTAATTATAGCTTACATAAGTCTCTTTACTTCATGACAGTAGACTAAAATAATGCTATATTTGATTCTAAATTATGTGAAATCTTTTCATTTGGGGTTAAAAAAGTTAAAAACTCACAGTAAAAAGGCAAATCATTTGGTACACAACAATGGAAACTTTGGCTTCATTCATGAAGACTCATTTAAAATCCTGGTTTTCTACAGTAATAGTACATAGAACATTTAAATACATGGGTTTATTCTTACCTATTTGTATCTTCTTGTATACTTGGAAAAAAGTATACAATCAAGAGCTACATAGAAATTGAAAACAGGGTCAGACAAGAACAATCATTCCGTTTGCAAGACTTTACAACCCCGTCCATAAACTCTCACATGCCCCTGAGCAATAAAACACATTTGATGTGATGCTTTCCATTTGTCTCTAGTGTTTATTTTATGAAGGATTTTTAAAACATATATCACAAATTTCAAACAGATAAATGTGAACTAGAGAATGAACTAAGGACAACAGATGAAAATAGAGGATTAAAGTATTTGATATCAGAAGAGAAAATACTGTAACATTCAAGTAGGAGTATTTTTATGGAAACTGATATTAGCTATATTTGGAAGGTTGACTGGGTGTGTGGAAAGGGGGAGAAAGGAAAGAAATTCCTATTTAATGCATCCCACAGAGATAGGGTTATATAGTCAGTAATTCACCCAGGCAGAAGGGCTTTGACCTTTGTTCTTCTTTAAAGGAATTAGGACAATTAATGACTTTCGTGCCCATTATGACTATGGGCATTTGTAGTTTCTTGCCTCCTGCATTATGATCTATATTTTAACGGTTTACTGTGAGTTATTTTAAAGCTGTTGTATACAATTTAATCTACTTCCCCAAATCCCACTTAAGAATCAAACGGCAAACCCAGAAAGCATCTAACCTTTCTTATCTGTTTGCTATAAAAATTTTCACTACAGGACAGATGCTTCATTCCAGCAAAATCAGGTAGAGCAAAGAAGAAGAAAGGAATGTGTCCTGTTATAACTACAGTGACTTTTTCTCTCTACGAATTTTTCTGAATACTGTTGAATATATGTATTTTAAAGCACAAATGGAATGTTGTGGTTGATTGTAGGCTATTTGAATTATTTTTCAAAATACAAAATACTATAGGGTTTGTGAAAGAGAGATGATGCTACTAGTGATTTTGTAGTGCTCTGGTCTGATCCTGCAGATAACAAGATTGTCTCACATTTGTTGGTGGCTGAACCGGAGAAGATCTATGCCATGCCTGACCCTACTGTCCCTGACAGTGACATCAAAGCCCTCACTACACTGTGTGACTTGGCTGACCGAGAGTTGGTGGTTATCATTGGATGGGCGAAGCATATTCCAGGTACATTTTCTGGAAAGAAAAGGTTGCAATTGATTTCCTAAGTTATATGTATATAGATTTGGGAAAATTCCAATTTTTCTCATTAGGATTTTTAAAAATCTTTGCATTTGTTTTATCTTCACATTTAACTCAGAGCTTTTCTGGTCCTAATGTAATCATAAACCTTGATATATATTTGCCACCTTGAGCTCTTGTTAGTTCTTCAAATAGTATAAAGGAACTATTGTCAATGTAAAACAAAGACAGTGTAACTTTTAAAATCATTTCTTTCTTCTTTTCAAAATTCTGAGCTTTTTCCTAGGGAAATACGTCTTTTTTCGTTTTATTAAAAAAAAATTTTTGTCAGCAGTAGTCTAATACACTTCCCGCCCCCCCATATAAAAATCACTTATTTTGTTCATGGTGGCTAGTTATATTGCTATTCATATTCACAACCTTTGCTTTGGTTTACAATTAGTTATTTACAAAAGTTTATATATAAATTATGACATGTCAAATTGGCATGGAAAATTTTCTCATACGGTAATTTTAAGTTAGTATTTAAAAATATTCTATTACTTTTCTTTCTTGACTCATCCTGCAATATCAATACACCTAATCACAAGTTTTGAGAATTTTAGTATTCTGCTTGAATTACGTTTTATTTGTTTGGACTTTGATTTTTAAATAGTTTATAAACAACTTTTTGAATGATGAGCAATGTTTTTCTGGTACAGTTAACTTATTTCTGTCTCCTTAAACTAGTTTGTCTTTATGCTTTGAATGCTACAGTAATTTCTTTAATCAAATTGATGGAAGTCCCTTTCCCAGCCCACACTGAAACCAATTTATTGGTCATGATACGCCAGCTATGTTGCTAACAGTCGTAACGAACTGTCAGGCGATATCGCAGTGAAGCTAATTTGAAGTCATTAGGTGTGCAGCGTTCAGGCGACAATTTGTTACAGTGGTTAGGAACACAGCTGACATTTCTGAATGGCTTTGTTCGTTGCAGTTCTAGATGAGGCCAAGCAAATTGTAAACTAATTTAAACATCACTCTGTATTATACCAGCTACTTTGTCTTACACTGTTTGCTAATAAAGCCCCCCAAATTAAGTCAAAACTAGTTAAATAGGTGAGCTTGAGTGTATTCTTTGGAAGACACCTACACAAAGATTACTACATCCAAAAGAAGGATAAGAATTTGTGTAGATATTTGATATTGTATTTGAATTGTAATCGCATCTATATGACTTTTAGAAAAAGAAAAGAAAAAACAGGATATACTAAAAGATGTAAGACATTTGGTAACCACAGCAATGCGAACAGCCAGAATTTGTTTCAACAGTGTATGAAAACTTATTAGGAAGGAAAGCGTTATCAAAGCGTTTTGGAGCAGAAAGAAACAAAACTAGCATTTGTTGAAAAGTCCATAGGCCTTTTTTAGATAATCAATATGTATTATATATATCATTATTATATATGTATATATATACACACGTATACATACACACATACTTAAAATATCATTATTTTGGCCCAGGGTTTCTCAGCCTTGTCACTATTGATATCTGAGACTAGCTAATTCTTCATTGTGGGATGCTATCCTATTCATTGTAGAATGTTTAGTAGCATCCTTGTCCTCTACCCACTAGATGCCAGTAACACCCCCTGAGTTGTGAAAACCAAAAATGTCTTCAGGCATTGCCAAATGTCCTCAGGGAGGCAAAAATCATGCCAGCCTGACCCTCCACTCCCAATTGAGAACCATTATTCTAACTCAGGAATCAGGTATTAGTATCCTCACCTCAAAGATAGGGCGGCAGAGAGAAGTAAAAACACTTGCACAAGTTCACAAATGTATCCAGTACCTTCAAAACATGTTCAACATTGATTCCTGGAGTAGAATCGGGATCTTTTAGTCTCCCATTTGATTGTGTTTGAAAGAACTATTTCAAAATAATAATCACAATAGTATCATTGTTATTAACAACAGCCTAAGTCACTGTCACTATGATTTCAAGCCACCTGTTATTTTAGGGAATTCTGCTCAACTTTTCCTTCAATTATAAGATTTGTTAAGCCAGTATTTTAATATCATACAGGCATGCCATAATAAAGACCATAAAAGTCAAAAATTCCTTCTAAACCTACTGGTAAGAAAAGTCAGTGATAAATTTGTAGGTCCGGTTGTGCATCTAAGTGGAAATACCAGCTTACAAAGGAACTTATCACAGTAAAGGGGCTCCAGTGACTTTTGTAAAGATGGGAACTTTAAATAACTATGAGTAACACCATTGCCAGTGGTGGAAACAATTACTATACGATTATGGGTTCAGTGTTAAGGCTTAGAATTGGTGGGGACTGATGTTATTCTCTCTCCATAGCAAATGCCAGAGGAGTTCACTGTGGAGTGATGATTCACAGCTCTGATTTTTGTGATACCCTAAGGGTGTTTTCAGTGATTGCAAGGTGTATCTTGGTTTTTCAGAAAGGGATTAGTAAAACAAGAATTAACTAAAATTTTTTAATGTTTTAGAACAATTCCTATGCTGTACAGTGTTTTGCAGTAGAAGGAGAGTGTGTTCTGATATCAGAGCATGCCAGTTTACCCTGGGTTTGGGGAGGCTGGGTGTAAGAGGACCACACAGCAGCTATATGGATTATGGACTAAGGAGGGAAGGGCAAAGAGAAAGTAAAGATTTAAGTCACATTTTTATCTTGATAAAAGTAAAGTCGTGTTCTTGATAAAGTGTCCAGTCCTGATAATTGGTGTCAGAACCAGAATTGAAGCCAAATCAGAACTGCAGTTTCACCTGGCTTAAACTTAACTTTAAACTCTTTTTTGTAAAGCTTATATTAAAATTAAAGTGAAATCTTTTTTTAATACTCGAAAATTCAAAGCCTTTGTTACCTTTATGCTGTTTTCAGTTGGTATAATTACCCCCCCATACTTACACATACTTTTAAAATAAAACTTAGCATCTAAGATAATATCAGTAGCTTTTTTGCATTGCTTCAAATGTACTTTTGTACACTTGCTTTCACTACATAAGAAAGTGAAGAATACAACAAAAGGAAATATTGAAGAAAATACATATGGAGTGGGATTTTTTTATCAGTAAATAGAATTAGTTGACTTACATTAATAAATCATATAAATGGGAAGAGTGTGTTGTTATGAAACATGACCATACTTTATCTATAGAAGAAAAAAGATCACAGGGGCTTTAGAAAATGCTTGACTTTAGTTGGAGGAGCATAAGGGCACAAGAACAGATGATGGTGCCCTAATAGCCCTTTTTAAGAATGACAGGGCCCAGCCATTAGCATCCTTTTATATCCTTCGAAATTGCTCATGCCTCGCTTTTCTGGTTCCTATCTGCCTGACTCTTTTTTATTTCTCTTTCAATTTCGTCCGCGCTCGGATAAGCGCATGCTAACACAATATGATTGAGCTGTAAAATGGAACGCTGTCGCCTCTAATCTCTTTTATGTAGATACGGAGGTACTGCACACTCCACTTCATTCTCTCTCCATTGTTGGCCTTTTTTAGAATGGGTTACCAAGTAATGGAGGCTCCGTCAAATATTAGAGCTAGGTTTCACAGGGTGTGATAAGACGATTATCAGCCCAACAGTCAGATCTATTATTGTTCTTTGTGGTTGATTAAAATATTATTATGTACTGTAACTTTGTTAGCAAAATGCAGAATGTGCTTAGTCAGATGGTGCTAAAAAAAGCATAACCCATATTAGCTGACCTATATAAGTGGCTTAAATATATTTATGGATCTTGCCAGACAACTCACTTTAAAAGAACAGAATGGTATTTTAGCAATTAAGTGGATGAATGCAGTATAGAAAAATTTTTCCTTTTTTGATATAACAAATTTTTAGGTCTGCTTGTTTATTTTTATCATGACAAATTAAGCAATTACCTATTAAAGAAGGAGGACTTTGCTCGAGATTGGGGGCCTCTTAGTCACATTTTTAAAATATCAGAAGAAAAATCTATAGTTTTTCTTCACCAAGTGGAGGCAGGAGATATTAAGCACTAAAAAAAAAAAAATATGAGGAAGATAATGAAATAAACAGTCTTTAAGATATTTGTTCAAGTAAGAAACAAAAACTATAGAAACCAATATTTTATATTTAACCTGAAACATTTTTTTTGGTAAACACAGAATGTATCAAAAATTGCTTATTGACTTGGCTTTTTATAGTTTTCTCAGAAGTATTTAGACCTTCCTAGCAATGACAAAAATCTGCAAAGAACATGGATAAACTGTTTCTAAATTTAGAATAAAAGTTTTAGAAAAGAAAATACCCAAGAATTCTTGAATATTTATTGCTAATGATACTGTTTGAAGGTTTACTTATTGTTCTATCCAATTTTATGTGGAGACCAATTTTTAAGATTATATTATACCCCAACAAAAGTTTCAGAGGTTTCATTTTTAAGATACCCATTACTGTTTATGGGTGGGTAAAATGCTCACCTTAAACTGCCAACACCATTAAGTGATTAGGATATGTGCAAAAACACAACAAAATGTGGCAGAAATAATTTAAGATCATGTTTCCATTTGTAATATCAAGTATGTTTCTATGTGTATATGTATGTGATTATGATTTGATGTGGAAACAGGGCATGGCTGACTAAGGGTGAGTGATACCATGTGTAAGTAGCACCTTATACTCTGTTTTGAATTCGTATTATTTTTACTTGATAATGTTTATTGATTAATATGTGAATAGCACAAAACTACTAATTGGCTCTGAGTTTCCACTCTCTTCCACATCCCATAACTAAATGTATACGTAGTTATAATTTCTACTTTGCCATGATTTAATTAAAACAATTGTAGCCTCTTTTATCAGGATTAATTTTTCTTTTGTGTATGTGACTTAATTATTTTAGAACTGTAAAGTAGTTAAGTCTTTTAGGAAAGTAGAGAAAAGTTAAATGTAAGACCCAAACCTCTGACCTTTAATGAGACTATTTAGATGGTAAAAGTATCCAATTATGAAATAATTTAGGTTATGTCTAAAGTACCTGGTAGTTATATACCTGTGTATTTGTAGTTGTGGGTAAAGGTAAAATCATTCTGAAAGTAAAACCAGAAAACCTGAACTATGGTTGAGT
Source organism: Carlito syrichta (assembly GCF_000164805.1). Taxonomy (NCBI): domain Eukaryota; kingdom Metazoa; phylum Chordata; class Mammalia; order Primates; family Tarsiidae; genus Carlito; species Carlito syrichta. Next base: position 504,963 of record NW_007254715.1, on the reverse strand, counting down.
AAATTTTTTGTAAGTTATTAATTGCTGTCACTATTAGTTATGTTGTGAAAATCAAGTGAGGAAAAAAACACACATGCAAGTTATATGTGTATAATTAATTTGCAAATTATAAAGTATGATCTCAATGTAAAGCACTCAGTGTTCATTTTTATTTTCAAATACTGCACATAGATTGTAATTTTATTGCAGTTAAAACCAAGGGATCCAAAACGTTAGTATTCGTTAAAACCATTTGAAAAATATTCAGAATAGGTATTAATTTTAATAGAGGGAGGGAAAGCTTATTTAACCAGGAGACTCATTGTATGGATATTGTTGTCATTCTGTTTTAGGTGAGCAGGACAGTTAAGTCTAAAAAAATCTAGTCTTTCTTCCTGGGTCAAACTTAAAATAACTGTAAGTTTATCAGTTTGATAGAGCTTCTGATGTCACACTGTGATATAGAAGTAGAAATCAGTAAGTTGAAAAATATGTTGAGAAAAAAATAATCTGGAGTATCACCAGGGGCTCTTTTATTTTCTGCAGCTACACTTTCTGGAAACAAAAACGTAGACCCACAAATAAGTAGCAAGTTTTCCTAGGCACAGATACAGTTCAAGAGACAACCCACAGGTTAAAGATTCTCACAGAGACCTGTTGTCACCACTCAGTGCCCTTGGTTTTGACCTAATGCACAGCTCTGTCGTCATACTGAATTTCCTGTGTTCATGTGACCTCTATTCCAACACCTTGAACTCTTGTTTTGAATCTGTATCATTTTTACTTGATAGCGTTCATTGATTAGTTGATTAATATATGATTAATATGCTTCTTATGTTACTAGGTATTCCAAAAATATACTTGCCATCTGTATGTAGCCATTCTATTGTACATCTCATATCAAAGTGGAGGCATACTTTTATAGTAATCATAGAATACAGTTTTTTGTGTGTCTACTCTCTACCTAGCACTGCACTCAGCACTATAGAAATTCAAAAGATTTATCTGATATGGTACCTACCTTAATCAGGTACTATGTCTCTCTCTCTCTCTCTGTCTGTCTGTCTCTCTCTCTCTCTCTCTCTCTCTCTCTCTCTCTCTCTCTATATATATATATATATATATATATATATATATATATATAGTGTGTGTGTGTGTGTGTGTAGTCTATTATATGATATGTTTGCACATATATTGTGATAGTCTCCTTGGTTTGCCCCTTTATTAGTTCCAGATTTGAATTATTCAGCTTTGTTCTTTTTCAGGGGATTAAGCTTAAATATAAAAGTAACTTACATCCATATAGTTCTTTATTGCTTACATAGCACCTTTACAAACTTGTACTTAATATCCACAACGATTTTGTAGGTAGGTTTTATTCTTATTAGTCATAAAAGGTTAAGGCAAATATAATGTATTTTTAAATCTTATGTATACATTTTTAAAAATAAAAGATTAAAGGGAGAATGGATAAACAAAGAAATGTATGATGCATCTTTAAATCAATAAAAATCAAACTATTTGATCAACAGTGTACCCTAGACATCCCTGATCACGTTTTAATGAAATGAGTCAATCACTGTTTAGCTGCTCATGTGAGGAGTTGGAAAAGTCTTTGAATGGTTGGTTGCTAAGATTGGATGCTCCTCTTTTCAGACTGTGTTCATATCACTGGGTATTGAATATGATTGAAAGTTACAGGTAAATTGGAGCAGAAGTGAGTAGTTGTGCCAAGACATATAAAAAAATGTTAGCTCTACTACTTAATATTGAATCAATGTCTTCCTCCCTGCTTCTCTCCTTCCTTTCCTTCCTTCTTTGCATAAGCATTTAGTAAGCTCCGTGTCAGGTACTGAACACTAAGGAAACACCCATGAATAAAGCACAGATGCATTTTCAGATCCTCAAAGTGTGATGGGTGATTCAGAAAGATGATTTGACAACTGAAACTGAGTGATGAGGATACTGTCCCACATAGTCACATGAAAATACTAAGGGAGGAACATGACAAGAAGATGCAACTGAGACTGGAGACATAGGCAAGGGCCCCTTGGAAAACTTTGAATTTCATGCAAAGAAAAACAAATTTTATACCAAAGACAGTGGAATACCATTGGAAGTTTTAGCTGAGGGTGACTGGTTTGAACTGCATTTTGAAAAGATTAAAATCAAAACTTTTGAGTTGTCAACATACTGAGAGAAAGACTACCCAATACTTTTTAAAATAATGATGTTACATTCCTGAGTGATGAGGGTTTCTATATGTACTGTGTCCTAAAATATATCATTGCTTTCAGGCAAGTTGATGGTAATTGCTAAACTTTTTTGAGTGATAAAGTATCAGGTGAGTCTGATCATTCCATTTATTATATTTCATAATCTCTCAGAAGCCTGAAATAGCCTGAAACTTATATGAGGATTATCAAAACATTGGCATCCTATAGACCTAGCCTAGGTCATGTCTTTTTTTCTAGGATTCTCTTTTGTTAATGGATCGGTTTCATCTGATTTTTATATTCTTCTCAAGGCTACTTGATGAGTTAAAGAGAGAAAGTCTTTTGGTTTTTGTGAGAAAATGGTTATGTAAAACTGGCATAATTAGTATAATCCATATATGCTTAAATGCTTGATGAAAATAGCTCTTTCCACCTCTAAAAGAAAAATTAGGGGAGGAGTGCAGAACACAGAACACGAAGCATGGAATGTTTTGTTTTCCCCTTTGCTCCTTTTTGACCCTCTCTCCAACCCTAATCCCACTTCCCTTCAGTGGGCTGGTTGCACTTTTTCCCCTGCGTCCCCCTTTATCTGCCTCAGCCAATCTCCAAATGAATGCGTGTCTATTCTGGCCTTGGCTTTGACACTCTGGATATATTGATTAATAGTTGCCCTAAGCTCCTTTTAGCAAATCAAATTTTCACTTTTAGCAAGGATTTCGCCTCTGATTTATTCAGCAAAGTGAAATGCACTAAATTGACTTTGACATTCAGGGAAAATGGCTGAAAAACAAAGAGCAAAGGAAAGAGATATAAATTGTGTGGCAGCTGGAGACTTCAGGCATCAGAGAAATAGTTTCTATAGAATACAGAGTAATTTAAACAGTGCTTTTAAACACACAGAGAAGAGAGTTCTTAAATTTTTTTAACTACTTAGTTTTCTTTTTTAAGGAGGGTACAAGTGTTATTCCGCTGGACTGAGAAATTCTAGTATAATACATTGTGTTTTGTATATTAAAATAGCTGCATTATCTAGGGTTGTACATATCACAGTTTACAAAAGCTAGAAAGTAACTTAATTACTTTGGAAGAGAAATGTTCAGGTCACTTTACAAAATAGAATTGATTAACATGAAAGTGCTTGTGCTTTGTTGTTGTAGTGGTGGTGGTGGTGGTGTGTGTGTGTTTTAAAGAATGAAGCCTTTTCCTCGCTATAAGAATAACTGGAAATAATTTTGGATCACAAATCTCAGTATATAAAAGCCATGTAACTTTGCTCTTCTGTGTCCTTTTCCCCCAAGAATATCAGCCTTGGCTGTGTTCTTTTATGTGACTGAGTCAGCCTACCTCCTTGTTAGACCAAGGTTCAATGAGTAAGTAACCACCGGGTTCAAGATACAAAGTGTGGTTTTGATGTGTAAAGCAAATGGTGCTGGTGTGGATAAAGAAAAGAGAAAAGGAGTTGAACTGAACTCAGTATAGACACTTGGGACGAATTAAAGGTGTGAGTAATATCAGGGAATATTTTTGATATTGAGATCTAATAGACTGTTGCATCACCTCTGTTGAAGGATTGTCAGAGCAGTGGGAGGAAAAGAGGAAGGTGAAAGCTGGAGCTGGAATTTGCTCTCTTTCTTGTGCAGGATGAATTTTCCTTATTAACCACAGTAAGGGCCAAAAGAGATATAGTCGAGGCACTACACTCCCTTTAGCTATACATTTTTATCATTCTCCTTCCTACACTGTTCAACGCATCTAACAGGAAATCTGTACTAACTGATGTCAAAAGTGATCCAAAATGTCTGCATCGATAGTGTTATGCAAATCAGGTTATGTCTTAATATTGTACTGGAGATGGTCCACAGCATCATGTACTTATAGGCTTATTATTGCACTAGAATTATGCTGCTTTCACCCCAATTTTCAACTATCGCAAATGACCCCAATTAGAACAATTCAATTAGAAAAGCCAATTAAACCTGCTTACATCACTTTGCAAAACTTTCTAAGCTGTTTATGTTGTGCAGTAAGTGGACATAACACTTTTATTTGCTTATAAATACCTTGATATTTCTCTCAAGAAGAAAAATGTTCTCTTCACAGAAAAAAAAAAAAAACTATGTTTTTTGTGGAGTAGTCCACAACTTTTATTTTTTATTAATTTTTGCCAGGGTATTTTATTTTCCCTCTAGATGGTGTCAGGAAATATGTATAAAGTATATAAATTCTAAGGATTTTGTTTCAACTTTTATTGTAAACTTGGATCTCATGGTATAGTTAAATGTTATTTATATATGAACTGAAAAGTACTAGTGTGTGGTATTTTGGTAAGAGAAAAATATAATGGATAATCCCACCTCTTGGTCATTTTGATTAACTTAGTTAATCTCAGAACTTTACCAGACTCCATTAGTCACATAACTTGGCTTCCAATAAAAAAAAAACAAAAACCTATTTCCAGTGACAGAATGGGCATTAAATTCTAAGCGAAAATTATGATAATATTATAACATCAAGAAGGGCAAAGACCAGTTTCTTCAACTGGATTTAGTTTAAGCAGTGATAACTGAATGTCCAGGTCAGCAACACAGCCTACCCTGTTTCAAGGAATCATCTGAGCCCAATTAAATACCATAACTCTAGGGGTGTCTCCAAAGAGCAGCCACCTACTCTCTGTATGAGGAAGGCTTCACACCTGCTTAACCTACATTAGGAAAGGATTAATTACCTGAAGTGCCGGGCTCCCTCTGCCAGTCAGCATGTTTGTGCCAGGGCACATGGTGGCCTGGGCTGCAGAGGGAGAGAGGGAGAAGGAGCAGCTGTGAGTTCCTGGAGAAACTAACTCCTCCTGAAGTGGTCAGCACTTTAGGAAAAAAAAAAAAAGAAAGAAAATCAAGCTGCTCTTATTCTTGTGATTTGCCTGTGTCATGGCAAAGCCCAGTGGCAGGGTGTCCTCAGCACAGATTTGCACACCTAAAAGAGAAATATATGCCCAAAAGTTATTTCAACTGTAATATTTCTCAGATTTACCTTTTGTGGAAAAGCATGGAATAATTACTTCAGGTTTTCAGATTCATTTCTGTGAATTGCTGTTATTCTGAAGTAAAGTGTTTTACAACAGATGTTCCTAAAGTATTTTTTAAGTGTGCTTGTATATTCTAAAGGATGTCTAGATGAAGCTTTGTAAACATATAAAATATATCAAAATATATCAAATAATATCAAATAATAAAATAGATCCCTTTTCCAAAAAAATCATTTCTAGGATGATAGAGCCCAAATGGACCTTAGAGATCATTTGCTAGGACTTTGAATTTTAAGGGGAGGCACTATATTGTAGTGGACAATATAATGTTAAATGTTATGGCTTTGTGGTTAGAGACCCTGGTTTAAATCCTGATATTGCCACGTGCCATGAACTCAGTTTGATTATATATAAGTTGGGGATAACAATGCCTACTTTCTAGGTTACTAGGATAATTTAATGGACTAACATAGCAAAGTGCCCAATCCCATCTTTGGTGTATAATTTCAAGTGTCAACAAATGGTAAGTGCCTTTACTCACACATTCATGTTCGGATAAAGACTCTTAAACCAGGAAAGTTGAATGACCTGCATGAGGTCATACTAGTCAGAGACAGAGTTGAGATAAAACTCTTTTAACTCCCAGTTGACCACTATTGATATTTATCATTGTCACTAGCAGTTTTTCGGGAAAGAGTATATATTTATGCATAGCTTTAGATATTATCACCTTAACACTTTTATATATTATATTATATACATACAATACTTATATGGACAATATATTATATTTCTTAAAGATAGATGAATAGCAGTGAATATGTTCTAGAAAAGTTATTTTGGCATATTTTTAAAATTGTATGTCACATTATAAACAATACACTCATGTTATTCCTTTATATAGCATGAGTATACTATGTGTATATATAAGATCAGATTCCTTTCTGGATTATTAATTTATGGATACAGTTCAGAATCCTTTTATTGAATGCATGGGGAAATAGTAGAGAGATATCCCTGCCTGATGTTTGGGATCAGAAAACATGGCCAACAGCCCAAAATGGCCATGAGTTTGGCTGATGGAGGAATGGACAAGGATATTGATGCAGAGTTAAGCAGTCTAGACAACAGAAGGATAAAATAACATTAATTAATTAGGTAAGCCTTACTTAGAAAGCATCTTTGAACGTATTTACCATGTAAGCCCTGATGCTGTCTTGCAAAGACACCGTTTCAGGTTGGTCAGTATATAACATTTGGTTAAAATTAGCTTGTGAATATTCCATGAGTTTTAATTAGCCTGGTCAATTACCTGACCCATTACACTCTATGAGGATTTTAACATGTGTGTGTATTTGCTGTGAAACTTTAAACTTCACGGCATCTTTTAATAATTAGAATAGAGTTATTTATTATTTAATTTGAATCTGACCATACTATATTGGTATGGCTGAATATATTTTATATGGGCTGAGAATGGGTACTAGGGTTATCTCAAAACATCAGCTAGGATAGCTGTACTATTTGAGATATCTGAATATGGTAATCATCTTTATAAATTCAGTTTGACATTTTCCTAAACACTTTGTACTATTCAATTCCCCAACAAAAATACCATGTGTAATATATTTTTGTAGCAAGCTCATGAGTATTCATTTATGCACTAAACAAAGTATATATCGAGAGCCTACAATATGATAGGCTTTACTAAAGTTGCTATTCCTGGAATACTGTCTCTGTCAGTATTTTATGACCATGATGCATAGTTTATATGTTATCAAAATACTTTTTGAATTTTTATTTTGAGAATGTTGTTTTGCAGCTCATTCGTGATCGTGATTTTAATCTTTCTGGCTCACATATTCAAGAGTCTTGAAGAAATGTTTTTGAGAGCCTTCTAAGTCAGATGCAAATTGTGCCTCTTGGCCTAGTATTTTAGCACTTACTGCCCTTCAGCTCTCCACTCCTATGTTCTGAATGTCAGTGATAGTCTGTAGACTAAACTGAGAGCCAGTATCTATCTACCTGAAGGGATTTTTATGCTATCTTCAAACCCTACGTGTGTGGTTGTTCAGAAACCATTTGGATTTTAAATGGTTAAACTACCTTAGAAACAGAGTCCCTTTATGAACAGAGGCCTATTTACTGCATGAAGGAGGATGGTAGATTTTTACTTTAAGAAAAGGTTCTTCATTTACCATGACTTAATATGAGGATATAGAGTTGATTGCAGCTATCGTTTTTCTCAGGACTGTTAAGGTCGTGTTACATCTCCTGCCATTGACTTTTGTTCTCTCCGGCAGCAGCACAGTTCAGAGGTGTGGGCTCCATGTTGCATCCATACTTGGCTTGTTATCCTCTTATCAAGCTCTTAGCATCCCTTTGTTTATTTGAGGCGACAGGAAGACTGTGTAAAGGCTGCTTAGTCAGGGATATCAGCCTTGTTGGCAGCGGAGTGATTGCCAGTTGAAAAACAAGGCATTATTGCTCATTTTTTCCCTCTTATTAGTTTGATTACATTTGCAAATCAAATCAATCCATCAGACATGATCAGGCCTCGTCCGCATTTTAAGGAATAGTAATCTCCGTCTAATAAGATGCAAATGTGTCACATCGGTAAGTAACCAATAAATCATCGTCTTGTCTTTGGCAATCATTAAATATCAGAACCAACAGTCAATTTTTAGTATTTTCAATTTGCGATATGCCGCTGGAATATAAAGATAGATGGACGTAATTACACAAACCAAACACTATTTCAGTTCATTCCAGACAGCAAATTTAGTGGAAGGTATAACTGGCTTGTCATCACACTACATTATTCCTAGCGGTTCATGCAAAGTTCACAGACAAGCTTCAAATGGACATTGCTTTTTTTCAACTTCTAACAACGTCTCCACAATGGCAAGCAAACTTTGATGTAAGGACTTGAACTGACTTCCACACGGCTGTTGCAGTCAGATGCCAACATGACAGAAAACATATGCTGTCTCCCATCAGAAACTGCTGGCAGTGCCAGCTCCAATCTTCTATATTTCCTTTTTTAAAAAAATGAACTCACAAGTGTAAAAATAAAGAAAAACAAAAACAACCAAGAACTATTCAGATGATTTATACCATCCTCATCTATTTTGACGGAATAGTTTCCCTCAGGGGGAGAGTGAACAAAAACTTTATTCTAAGTTTCATATTTTAAAGCTTCTCTGTTTGGGCAACATAATCTTATGACCTAAGCCCTTCTCAATGAAGATGTGCATATATGCAGTGCCCCGATATGGCCAGTGAAGAAAGAGTGTGTTAATTTTGGTCACATGGTGAAGTCTTGATACGTATAAGATGTTATGATTCAAAGAACAAGAAAGGCAAATATTTGGATGGAATATCTGCTCTGAATGTCTTTCTCTAATTCTGCTCACTTGGCAACTCGATATCTACTGATGAACTGTGACACTTGTCCATTTATTTATTTGCAGAAATTTTGCTGTCACAAATGGTGAACCTCCCCATTCTCTCTCAGTTCTATTGGATTATCACAGTGCAATCAATATTCATACCTTCCACCCTCCTCTCAATATTTTTATCTTGTCCATCTATTTCTCTTTTTTCTGAGTTCCGGTGTAAAAAGTTCTTTTCAATCATTGATCTGGTGATATTTAAATTTTGCAGCTCTCTTTGATTTGTTTTTTCCATCTTATCCTTAACTAGTTACTGACATCATTTTTGTTCTTTTTCTTTCTTCTCTGCAAAAGTTATTTGCCTTCTCCTGTGTCAGTTGCTAAATAGGATGTGAAGAACATGTTTATTTGACCTTGGTACACCTGCTACTTATTTCCGTAGCACTTCAAATAGTCATTGAGCGATTCCAGTCTGTTTGGACCGATTTGTCATATTCTACGTAGTTAAAATTTAGAGCTCAACATTTGGCATTTTCAATGCTTGGGCTTACTAGGTCCCTTACTTGCAGTGAAAAACGCAAACTCTTTGGAATATTACTTAATAAAAACTCTCTCTTATAGTTGACAAAATTAAAATTGTTCATGCATTATTTATTTATTTTTGATGTATTGGATACCTTTATGATATTTACTATGCTAGACAGTGGGATACAATAGTAAACAGGTCACACTTTCATAAAGCTTAGAGTCCGTGGAGGTACAGACAAGCAAAGAGGCAATGATAACACCGTGTTCTAAGAGCTTTGATGAAGACGCATAGCATAATATTGGTGCATCACAGTGGAAACTCTAACTTTGCTATCAGGGTAGGCTTCAGAAGAAAGTGACATCTCAGCTAGATTTGCATGATATACAGTAATCCCTTGAAGATAAATTTATAGGCAGGTATCAAGCAGAAGGTTTCATTAAGTATTCATGTCCTTGTTTTAATGAAACCTATAGTATAGGTTCAACAGATCCATTTTCAATACCTCTGCCTCATTTGTTAGCAGAACTGAAAAATCATCATTTACTGATGAATAAAGAACACTTTTTTAAACTGTAAGAAATGATAATAAAGTTCGATTAGACTCAGGTTATAAACAAAGGCAGAAGTTTTCTTTTCTTTTCTTTTTTTTTGAGTCGGAGTCTCACTCTGTTGCCCAGGCTGGAGGGCAGTGGCCGCTCCTGGCCACCGCAGCCTCGACCTGCTGCACTCCGGCGATCCTTCCACCTCAGCCTTCCAAGTAGCTGGAACCACAGGTGCGCGCTACCACGCCCGGCTAATTTTTGATTTATTGTAGAGGTGAGGTCCCACCAAGTTGCCCAGGCAGGTCTCAAACCCGCAGGCTCAGGCAATCCACTCACCTCAGCTTCCCAAAGAGCAGGATTACAGGCTGAGCTACTGAAACCAGCTAGAAGTTTTCAAATTTAGATAGTGAGAACATGCAGTCGCCCGAGAGAGTGGTCAACACAACTTTTTGAATCGGCATGATCAACTTCTTAAATATCACATGTGCACTGCTGTTTGATGCACTTTACATAGTATACATGGGGGCAAGCACAATTAGCCATACTTTATAAAAACACTTTCATGCTACTTCTGCACCTGTTGTTTTCTCCACATCCACCAGAAGTTTGATTTACAGGATTCTCTCCCTTTTTGTAAAACACTTGAAAAATTTTAAAATTCAGCCCTGGTCTTTCCAGGTGATTGTTTTGCCAGCCAGCCCATGTAACTCAAGGAAGCCCTACTATAATAGCAATTGCCAGGAACCCCTATGAGTCACAGCTGATGAAAGCCATATAGCTCATGCCTTTGAAGCTTTGTACCAGAACCTTATGCTCTCTCTAACCAATTTACATACACCATGGTATGTTTAATTTGCTTTTTCATCAAATCAATAATGGGTCTAATTGAAAAAATTGGCAGTGCTACGTGCAACCTAACTACTGATCTCAATGTTTGCCGGCTACAGGGAATGTAGCACAGTTCTGTGTCAGACACCTGTGTTATTGGTGCACTCCAGCTACTAATGCGTACAAAAACAAACATTAATACAGGTGGAGCATCTGCACCAATTGATCACTATGCTATGAGAATTAATTACCTGGCTTTCAGCTTGAAGAATAAAATTTACATCTTTAATGTATGAAATGTATGAACACACATACTTGCACCATCGACAGGGTGATGTCAGAAGATGTGGCATTTGCAGCCACATATAAATGTGTTCCTGTGGACATTTGGACCTGGGTGTGTAAATTTCGGGTCCGGTTTCAAGCAATGGATAGCGTTTTTACAATTTAGAATTGAGACTTTTTTGTTAATAGTGATGGGGAAAAAATTGGGCAGTAATTCAGCCACGGGGACTAACACTGAACTTTGGAAATCTGCCTTCAAAAACTATATGATGACATTTTTGAGGCTGGGTTTTCTCATCTCAATCCAGGATGGATTTTGGCGACATCATCATCATCATCAACAAACTACATTCACTGAGCTCTTACTAGGTGCCAGGTCTGGTACTGACTGCTTTATGAGGAATATCTCAATTAATCCCCAAAACAGCCCTATATTCAAGGATTGCCCCGGCTTCATTTTATAACTGAGAAATTGAAGTTTGGAGAAGTCAACTTGCCTGAGATCCCAAAGCTAGTAAGATGGTAGAGATGAGATTTAAATTTAGGTCTATCAGATTCCAAACCCTGATCTTTATCCACTATGCTAATGCTAACCCAGATGACTTGTATACACTAGTTAGACAAATTCTTTTTTAAAAAAAGACAAATTCCGATGTTATTTTTAGCACAACAGGATCTCAAACACTTCTGCTGACAAAGCATAGATTTCATTGATACATGCAATAATGTTGATTTGATAATTATTGCAGGACTGGCTACATTATTGGCAGGGTCCAGTACAAAATGAAGATGTCTCTAGACATTGCCCAAGTTCTTTATGAGTCAAAAAGAGTTTTTGTTAAAAAATTATTAAGAATTTTAAAGCGGTGACAGCAAAGCATTAAATCCAGTGTGGCTTCCTGCAATTTGCACACCCATGAGGCCAGCCTGGTATTGCTGTGAGAGATGGGCATTTTGCTTGGGGACAAATTTGCAAATAGAAGAGGCCCTCTTGTTCAAGTTTGTGTATGATTAGGTCTGGGGAAATGCTACATACACTCAGACAAGATATTTTTGATACATTATTCCCAACAACAAATAATTCATTTAGTAAGGAAGGATGTTTTACATCATCCCTAGCTAGTGGTTTCCACCCAGGGAAATTTGGCCTCATAGGGAACATTTGGAAATGTCTGGAGACATTTTGATTGCTATACAATGGGTGAGGGAGAACCATCTAGTGAAAAGAGGCCAGAGATGCTGCCGAAAAGTCTACAATGCACAGTACAATTCCCTCACCTCCTTCTTTCAGCAAAGAATTATGTCAGTAGTGCTGAGGTTGAGAAACCTATCTTGAACCATCATACTAATGGACTTTTTGAGTTTCTTATTCAATTTTGCAAATCTTATAAATTAATATGTACATAAATTTGATGGCTTTATTATCATCTCTATGACCTATCTTGATGAGAAACCACCTTCATCAATGAGATCAACAAATACTTTGGAGGTAGCCAGAGTATATTTGCACTAGCACTCTGTAGCCAAGCAGTGAGTTTATTTTTGTTATTTAAAAATAAAACAGAATGAATAGTGAACTCTCAAAAGTGGCCATGGCATGTTTGAATAAGAGTTTTATTGAAAATTTCATTAAAGATATTTATTACATGACTGATTGATTATGTACTCATATATAGTGAGGAGAAAGGAGTCATTGTAGTACATTCAGGAAGAAGTATTTATTTTAACAAGCATGTAAATATGTATTTTTCATCAAACAGAAACAGTTTATCATTATTTGAATATAAATAATGTTTATAAAAATTTATAAATGATAAATGTTCTAAAAGCTCAGATAAATGTTATGTATATTTAAAGACATTTGAATTTTTGACAGAAATCTTTTATATGAATGTATACAAATAACATCAGTATAATTTTAAACATTAACATTAATCGAGACTTTTTAAAAATTAAAAAAAATATTTTTGAGTTGGAGTCTCACTCAGTCATCCAGACTGTAGTGCAGTGGCTGCTCCCTGCCACCGCAGCCATGACCTACTGGGCTCCGGCGATCCTTCCACCTCAGCCTTCCGAGTAGCTGGAACTACAGGCGCGCGCTACCATGCCCGGCTAATTTTTTTGATTTATTGTAGAGATGTGGTCTGGCCAAGTTGCCCAGGCGGGTCTCGAACCCGCGGGCTCAGGCAATTCACTCACTTAAGCCTCCCAAAGCACGGGATTACAGGCTGAGCCACCGAGCCCGGCCAGTCAATACATTGTTAGAATTCATGTGTTGGAGTGGGCATGTGACTTGCTTGATAATGAATTGTTTGAAATTTATATAAAATCCTTATATGTAGTATATTGCTATTTTGGATAAATACTATGGCAATTACTTGCAAACATGTAGGAGATTTCAGCTCTTACTGGCATTTTCTAATTCCTAAATTGTTTTTCTAATCATTTAAGAGGAACAGACTCAAAATAACCATATTTTTATGCAGAAATGTCCATTTAAGTCAATTGTATGTCATTGCCTTTCAACTCTTTCTCTCTATCTAGGACATTATATCAAATTTTGAACAACCCTCAACTCCTTAGAACGTTGTTAAATTTTTTTTTCTGGGTAGCCTGAAAAATATTATACTTGCATTAGAATCCCTCAGCTTCTCACTCGTAGGTATTTAAACTCTTCCTATGTACCATTCTAATTAGCTTAACTATTCTTCCAGTCTACAGCAAACTAGAAGGAGATTGATGCTAAAGGGAATCCCATGGACAGTAATTGAAAGTAAGAGAGCCTGCATGAAAAAAAATATAAACTGCAGATGAAGTGCTAACGAGCCTAGCACTGGAGGCTATGTTATGTGGGTTGGGACACCGCCATCTTCTTCAGGCATGAGATGGCAGGCATCTCAGGGCAACCCTGGGTCTTCTGATGGTTCCTGATATTGTGCTGATTCTTAGTCATCAGGCAAGTCAGTTATGTATTTAATAGACTGAGGTTAGGAAGACTGATCAATATGTAATAATTTTTACGGAATCTAGCCAGGATGATGAAAATCTTTTTTCAATGTTTTGGAGTTTTGCATAATGAAATTCACTTATATGAACTGTCTGCTTTCATTAAAGTTTTGAATTATAATTATGGTGACAATGATATATACACAATGACGTAAATCTGATATTCACTTACATTTGGTACCCACAATATCCCTGTGAGGTTGTTATATTCATCTTCCTATTTTGTTCACATGAGGAAACCAAAACCCAAAGATTATGTGATTTTTTTCCCAAGTGTATACAGCTGACTCTGTATGTATATTTATCTCCTGAATAGTATCAGTCAAGTAATTGCCATTCGCATTTTACAATATATGTGAATATGCTATCAAAAGTTTCTAGTAAGTCAATATTTGAAACTATTATTCTCTAAGATTTTTTTTTAATTTGTATTATTGAACATCAACACAAAGAAGATAAGATTGTATAATCTCTTTGTTGTCGTTTTTAATTGACCTATCTCTTAAAAAGATGTGTAAAGCCGGGCTCGGTGGCTCAGCCTGTAATCCCGCGCCTTTGGGAGGCTGAGGTGAGTGGATTGCCTGAGCCCGCGGGTTCGAGACCCGCCTGGGCAGCGAGACCTCATCTTTGCAATAAATAAAAAAATCAGCCGGGCGTGTTAGCGCATGCCTGTAATTCCGGCTACTCGGAAGGCTGAGGCGGAAGGATCGCCGGAGCCCAGCAGGTCAAGGCTGCGGTGGCCGGGAGCGGCCACTGCACTCCAGTCTGGGCGACAGAGTGAGACTCCAACTCAAAAAAAATAAATAAATAAAATAAAATAAAATAAAGATGTGTAACATTGCTCGTTACTGTGATGTTAAATATACATAGAATCCTGTGGAATTTAGAATGGTGTTACAACACCGTTTATTTGATGGTAGGCACTATTTTCCTGTTCAATCAACTGAGAGACTACACTGCAACCGTAATCACAGTTTTGATATTGAAGCAATGGAAATACATAAAATAATGGCAATAACACATGTTGAAATGCTATGTATTTCTAATTCAAATTTTCATGGTAAGCCTCCAAAAGGCAACAATTAGACATGAATACTGAGATAATGAAACAAAATTAGAAGCTCGTTGCAGTCCTAGTGATAAAAAGCCTGTGTTGCCAAGATGATCCTACAACCTTGAGGTTCATGATAGTGAGTTCTTTATTCCTCAAGAGCTGTCAGGGATTAGGAGAGGCATAAAATAAATTTCTTGGATGTTTGTGCAAAAGAACAAAATACATTTTTATCCTCAAACTTAAAAAAAATATTGATATCCAGGCATGGTGGCACATGCCTGTAGTTTCAGCTACTTGGAAGGCGGAGGCAGAAGGTTTGCCTGAGCCCAGCAAGTCGAGGGTGTGGTAGCCATGAACATGCTACTGCACTCCAGCCTGGGAAACAGAGTGAGACTCCAACTCAATAATAATAATAATAATAGTGAACACCAAAAAAAATTCCAGTTAGAAGAATATTGGACACAATACTACAACCTGAAAAATAGTGTATGTAGTTCCAGGATTTGGTGAATGGATATCACAGTGTTATGTGGGCAATTTCAGAAGACACAGTTTCTTGTCAGTGATTTGAAGATGGTCCCATGTGCATTGTTGCATGTGGTAACTGTGTAGTCAATTTCCAGTTTTATTTCTTTAGTGCACTTAACTCAAAGTGTTTTTCAGTGTGGTGCTATTGCCATTTTGAGCAGCAAAGTATTTGTTTTGCAGGGACTTTTAGCATTCTTTGGTTTTTCCACAAAGTGCCCCAGTTCAGAAATACTGCAATACATTTCCAAATGCCATCTGCTGGGGAAGTGGGGAGACATGAATAGTACCCTTAACTGAGAAAAATTTGAGTGCAAATAAACCCTAAATTAAAACCAGTGCAAATCAAAATGGGATTTTTCAAGCACGACACAGGCCACACTATATTGTGCATATAAAACATGCAATAAGAACTGTATTAGTAAATAATTAAATAGGTAGAAGAAAAATTCAGTCATACAACATTATTAAGATACTTTTGTATGGATGAAATGTTTTAAACCACAGTCCTGGTCATTAAAAAAATTGAATTTATTTGGTACACGAGAATAAAAATTTGAAAATTAAAAAAAACCAAAGATCTAAAAGACAATTCGAGACATATATGTAATAAATGCTCTAAGTTATCCTAATCCACAGTGGGAAAACAGTAGCCTTCTGAGTATTGTTGAAGTATAAGCTTTCAATGATTTTCTGTCTTCTCATTCTCCCTGTTACAGTGAGACCTGATAGAAACCCTAGAGATGCATCACCCACCCTTGCAGGGATGTGCCTCCCTATTATATAACTACATGTTGTTATCTAATTTGTATTTTTATTTAAGAGCTATAGCTAATTTTTAAGAGTTGCTCTATAAGGAATCAAAGAGTAGTTCATTCTTTTGTTGCTCCAAGAGGTTTTAAAAAAAAAAACTGAATCTCTGAAGTGATTAAATAAGAAGTCCCAAATCTAGGAGGAAAGTAGAAAATGATTTAAGAAAGAGAAGAAATGGAGTACAGCAGAGTGTGAGCATTAGAAATAGTGTCTTTGGCAAGTTAAAAAAAAGTCAGCAAGGATTGGTAGTAGAATCAGATAATTCTCTCTCTCCCTCTCCTCCCTCCCTCTCCTCTCTCTTTCATACACACACACACACACACACACACACACACATACGCACACACGCGCATACACGCTTGCGCGCGAGTACATTTTAGGTCCAGGAAATTGGCTGGGGTTAGGCTCCCAAAGTGTGATCAGAATGAAAATCTCAAACCCTTAGAGTGGAAGCTCCCAGGAACCTACTGTGTGATCATGATCAGGGAGGTTATGAGAAGGTTTGGTGGAAGGGTTTTTAAGATAAAGGTAAAAAAAAAAAAAAAGATAAAGATATAGGTAAATGGACTATTTAAGAAAACCTAAGAGCTTGGCTGAGAGGAAGAAATTCTGGCAGAGTTTTGGTCTAAAAATGATTATAGACATAGAATAAAATAAAAGTTAAAAAACCATACTTGTAATTCAAATCTTGGCTTTGTTTAGGAGACAGAAAGACTTAGGTCATTGTGGTTTCTCTTTATATAGTTCCTCATCTTATGCTCATGGCCAGGATATATAGAATAGCTGATCACAAAAATAACCAGCAGACTCAGAAATAACTGAACAAACCTCTCTTACCTGAATATCATTATTTCTCAAACTTATTATTAACTGAGGTTCACACTCCATAATGTGTAACAACATACAGGAGATGATAATGCCATTGCCTAAGAGATAACATTTAGCTCTCAATTCTTCTGTGATCCCATTGAATTTGCCTGTTAAGTTCTTGGTGTAATTAAAGCAGATAGAAGCATTCATACATTTTGTTGCAAATTGATATGATCTCTTTTGTCTGTGATCTAAGTGAGATTGCCCTGTAGTTTTTAATTTAGCAGGTTAAGAAGCACAATTAAAATATCATGAAAAAGATCATAATCAGAAACCATCTTTCGGGTTGTTTCTGCCAAGTAGATAAAGGGATCGGTGTATATAATAATTGCCTCCTTTGCTGTACATTTGTTCTATTTGTGAGCTGAAGTGTTAATAAATACCTTGCACTATTCCGGTGGGAAAGGCTTTCCACCTAATTAATAAAACTTGGAAGAATACCTAGGACATTGAACCATATCTTTCTTATTAGCGTTGCCTGCCTCAGAAGAGAATCCCTGTCTCTTCAGCACGTTAGTAAATGTCATCTTCCTGGATGACACAGAAACATCTTGAAAAACTGCCCATTGTCAGTAGGAGAAAAAATTCTTTAATTTTTTTAAAGAAATAATTCTCCTGTTGAATTTTAAATAGTGAAAAATTCTAATCAAGCACAAGAGGAACAAATCTTTCTAAAGAACATACCCTAGTCAAAGCACCTCAATGATGAAAGGTTCATATGGGGCTATAATTGGCTGCGAATGTCTTCATTTCTAGCTATTGTTTCTCCTGTATTTCACTCAAGTACTTTCTAGGCCTTGATCCTTGAGGAACTGAAGCAGAGATTAGCATGTAGCACCATTGCATCTACACCTTACTGCTATTTTTTTTTTTTTTTTGAGTTGGAGTCTCACTCTGTCACCCAGACTGGAGTGCAGTGGCCGCTCCTGGCCACCGCAGCCTCGACCTGGTAGACTCCGGTGATCCTTCTGCCTCAGCCTTCCAAGTAGCTGAATTACAGGCATGCGCTACCACGCTCGGCTGATTTTTTGATTTATTGTAGAAATGAGGTCTCGCTGCCCAGGCGGGTCTCGAACCCGCGGGCTCAGGCAATCCATTCACCTCAGCCTCCCAAAGGCACGGGATTACAGGCTGAGCCACCAAGCCCAGCTACTGCTAATTATTAAATACCAAGTTACTTGCAAATATTTTATACATTAAAATTGAAGTTAGAAAAGAAAAAATTTGAAAACACAATATTACTTCAAGCATAATATTGACGATATAGACAAGTTGCTTTAGTGAGTTTGTACATTTATTGGATATTTGAGCATTGATTTCAGGTGTAAAAGAAAGAACGTCAGCAAATTAAATAAGGTCCCTTGTCTATGGCCATGTCCAGTCTTCAGTTAGAGGCTTAAATTATGAGCCTGATGTTATATCTCTTTTCCAATTAAAAATGTGTAATACATTAAGAATATGTGTAACAAATAACTTATAAAACCATTTTCTTCATAGAATATGGAAGTTTACAGCCATTTCATTATATATGAATTGCTGAGTCCATTGGCTTTGCTGAGATTCTTCAGAATATGAAAATAGCACTATCTGAATTCTATGGAAAATATTAATAAGGGAGAAGGCTCACAAGGTTACCTCTATCTTAGATGTGTGATGCGGCAGAAATATTAAAGTATATAAGTTCTACATGAAATGTGGTCAGACAGTATCTCTTAGAATGATTAGGGAAAGGGAAATAGGGTCTGTTTCAAATTTACTTTTTAAATTATGGCATCTTTTTTTCTGTTTCTCACTTCAAGTATTCTTCTAATCAAATTAAATTTTAAAATAACCTCTTTCAACTGTTCTTTGCAGGGCAGAATCAAGAAATATTTTGGAAGTAAAAGTTGTAGGTATTTATTACATATTAAATTAAGTTTATTGATCTTTCTTTGCATCAAAGGTGGCATAAGAAACTAATATATTTTGAACACCACTCATTAAAAACCTACTAAATTTGACCTGGTGTGGTGGCTCATGCCTGTAATTCCAGCACTTGGGGAGACTGAGGCAAGAAGATTGCTTGAGCCCTAGGGTCCAAGACCTACAATAAATCAAACAGTTAGCCAGGTGTCATGGAGCATGCCTGTAGTTCCAGTTACTTGGAAGGCTGAGACAAGCGGACCACCAGGTTGAGTCCAGCAGGTTAAGGCTTCAGTAGCCATGATCGTGTTATTGCACTCCAGCCTGGGTGAGAGTGAGACTCCGACTCAAAAAATAAGAAAATAAAAACCTACTAAATTCACAATACATTGCTTGTGCTGTGCATACTGTCATTTATCTCTTTTTGTTTTGAAATACTTTATAGAGTTCATAATGTGTGTGAGGCTCTGCTAAACACTAGTGATACAGCAGTGGATGAAAGTGACCAAAAAAACCTCCACCCTGTGTCATTTAAATTCTAGTGGAGGGGACAGAAAATAGACAGGAGGGATGATATGTACAAAGATCCTGAGGCGGGCCTGTGCTTGGATATTCCAGAAATAGTAAGAAGGCTTAAATGTAGAATGGAGAAGAGTGGCAGAAAATGAGGTGGGGGAAGGGGAACTGACTCGGTGTTTTCAAGTGTATTACCTCATATAATCACCTATGTGTTAATATCCTTTATAACCATCCAAACTAAAATTTTATACTTCAAGTAATAGTAGGAGCATGCCATTCTTGTTAAAGGCTTATTATATGAAAATTCTTCAAATTCACTAAGTAAAGAAACTGTCAACAAACACATTTTAACCATTAGCTAATGTGTGAATTGGCAAAAAATATCTATGTTGACTTTATTCTTCCTTATGACAGAGGAGCAATCCTTCTAAAAATCTGAAGTTAGATTTTATTTGTACAACTAGAATTGGCGTCCTCATCTCCTAGACTGTAATCGAAAAATTAGACTTATATTTTTTAGAAATGAGCAGCCATACCTGCCAGGTGAAGTGGCTTATACCTGGAATACCAGCACTTTGGGGGATTTCTTGAGCCCAGGAATTCCAGACCATCCTGGGCAACAATAGTGAGCCCTCATCTCTACAAAAAATAAAAATAAATTCAAAAAATTTAGCCAGGCATGGTGGTGTGTGCCTGTAGTGCCAGGATTGACCGAGCCCAGGAGATTGAGGCTGCAGTGAGCTGTGATCTGGCCACTGCACTCCAGCCTGAGCAACAGAGTGAGACAAAGAAGAAAAAAAAAAAGCCAGGCTTGGTGGCTCAGGCTGTAATTCCAGTGCTTTGGGAGGCTGAGGTGAGTGGATTGCCTGAGCCTGCGGGTTAAAGACCCACCTGGGCAACTTGGCAAGACCTCATCTCTGAATAAAATAAAAAATTAGCTGGGCATGGTAGCGCATGCCTGTAGTTCCAGTTACTTGGAAGGCTGAGGTGGAAGGATTGCCAGAGCCCAGCAGGTCGAGTCTGCGGTGGCTGGGAGCGTGCCACTGTACTCCAGTCTGGGTGACAGAGTGAGACTCCAACTCAAAAGAGAGAGAGAGAGAAGAAAAGAAAAAGAAATCAGCATCTATAATAAATTTATTTTAAATATATATCATGACAACAGATGTTTAAGTCCTACAGTTGTTACTTAGAGTAACTGTGAACTGACATGATATGCCCATTATAATGATGGAATTTATCTAGGTGTCATCAGCTTCCTTGCTGTGAACAAGACAACTTCTAAATCATTTCCTGAGCTTATTTTCTATACTCTTATAGACTTCATTTAATAAACACCTGGTAACTTCATCAATGCACTACACTTTTCAGAGCCACCTTGAAACAATTGCTAGCATTGAGGACGTGGCTTGCTAGAGATTTAAACCTAAGAATTTAAGCTGTAACTTGGTGTTTGGTTAAACTGAGGGATAGGAAGATGGTTAGGGTCAATTTAAGAGGTTTTAGCATGTTCTTTCTGGACCAAGGGATGCATTTGCAGCTTTTTCTCTTTCAAACTCTTCAAGCTTCTCAGGCTTATCCTGTGTTACCCTTGAGGAATTACTCAGCTGTCTGAGTCACCTCTAGCTGTCTAGTAGCAGGGGAAAGACTTCACCATGTTCTAATTTCCATTTCTTTTAGAGCAGAAAGACAAACAGCAATGGGGTGGGGGGAGATAGGTACTAGGCATTATTCTAGCTGCATTGCTCTTAGGCTTTTCTCACAGATCTCACAGGTATCTCTGATTATGTCCTTACCCAAGCTGTAACCACTCTCCTTTCCCACTAGACGTTTACTGTTTATTTTGCAGACATAGATTGAGACCATTTAGGTCTTTGAGAACTTGCAAACTCTTGGCATACACATTCACAAAATATTTCAGTATTAAAAAAAATCTTGCTGTTTGCCAAGCACTAGTGATATAAAAAGGCATAAATGGTTTGATAGCATGGAAGAGATCATGACTTCAGCAGTGTCAACACAATGTGATAACAGAAATAGGGCAAAGTAATAGAGGAGAAAGGAAGAGAGAAAGAAGCATCACTCTGCTTGAAGAGAGTACTCATAGAAAAATATTTCAAATCGCTTTTTCTTTTCTCTCCTCCCCCTTCTTCCTTTCTTTCTTTCTGTTGCTGCCTCACATTGTCACCGAGGCTGGATTGCAATAGCACAATCATGCTCACCGCAGCCTCAGTCTCCTGGGCTCAGGCAATCCTTCTACTTCAGCCTCCTGAGTAGCTGGGACTACAAGTGCGCACTACCATGCCTGGCTAATTTTAAAAAAATTTTTTAGTGCTATGTTGCTCAGGCTGGTTTTGAACTCTTGGGCTCAAGCACTTCTCCTACCTTAGCCTCCCAAAGTGCTGGGATTACATGAGTGAGCCACCGCACCCAGCCTCAGACAGGTATCGATAGTTTAAGAGGTATTTACCTTGCAGGGAGAAAGGGAAAAGGCATTTTACACGAAGGTAAAAAAATATCGAAAGCATAGAAATACAAACAGCATGGCTTATTTGAGAATGGATAAAGGGTGCTTGCAACATAAGAAGAGAAACAAGTGCTGCATGATTGTTAAGTTCCAGGTTCTGGACTCAAGCAGCATGGATTCAAATCACACCTCTGATGCTTTTGTTCTTGTGACCTGGAGTGGGTTTGTACCTCATTTGTCTCAAGTGTAAAGTGAGAAAGAATGTAGTGTATGCCCCATAAGGTTTTAGTGAGAATGAAATGCTTTTGACTGCCACACCCAGTCAGTTTTTAAAATGTAAGTCAGGTCCTGTGAAAGTCAGATCTTTGCTCAAAACCTGCAGTGGCTTTCCATCTCACTCAAGATAAAAGCTGCAAAAGTTTGCATGAAGTTGCAAAGCCTTTGTGGCATATCTGCCCCATTCCCAGGCCAACACCACCCCCAAGACCTCTCTCAAGGGCACTAGCCTCTGTATAATTATCTGAACTAAAACACGAAGGCTCCTTCTCCAGCATGTGTGTCTTTGACATTCCCTCTGCATGAAATGTTCTAGAGTTTTAGTCTGTTTGGGCTACTATTAAAAAATACCATAGCCTGGGTGTCTTATAAACAACAGAAATGTATTTCTCACAGTTCTGGAGGCTTGGAAGTCCCAGATCGAGGTGTTGACAGATTCTGTGTCTGGTGAGGGTTCCCTTCCTGTTTCACAGACAGTCACTCTCTTCTCATGGTCTTCACATGGAGAAGGAGGAGGAGGGAGCTCCCTAGGGTCACTTTTATAAGGGCACTAATTCCATTTGCAAGGGCTCTGTCCATCCTCACAATCTAATCACCTACCAGTCACTCACCTCCTAATATCATCACACTGGAGGATAGGATTTGGCATAAGAATTTTGGAGAGACAAGCAGTTCATCTGTAGCACCCAGAGAGATGCAGAGCTTACTTGCTTACCTTCAGATCTCTGCTCAAAGGTCAGGTATCCATGAGACTTTCCTTGATATCCTCCCCACCCCCATGATAGCAGCTCCTCCTTCCCCATTGTTCATCCCCAGTGCTCATGTTCTCTTTTGTTTTATGGACATATTTCTCCATTGCAGTATTATATCACCACCTACTATATTTTTATCTCCTTCCAAACATAAGCCCCCCAAAATCCATACTTTGTCTTTTGTTGCATTCCATTCCTAAGGCCTGGTATATAATAGGCTCTTGATAAGTGGAAGTACTTAGCCTGATGCCTGGCATATAGTAAGCCCCCAGTGAATTTTACAAGTTTTTATCCTCCTTATCATCATTCTAACCAAAAAATGAATAGATAAAAAGAATGTAGAAAGGTAAATTGGTCCGTGGCAATGAAAGATTCTGTGGACCTCACAGAGAGAAAACATCATAGCAGGGAAGAGGTGATCTCTGCTTAACATAGTTCTGGAAGATGATAGACTCGAGTCAGGGAAATCATGAGTTGGAAAGCTGTTGAGTTAGTTCAAATGAAAGATAATGAGGACCTGAACTAGGTAAAGGGACTTGAAATGTGAATTGGAACTAGGATAAATGTCATAGGAAACATTGGACATAGATAACTTCAAAATTTCAACTTTATCTTATTTAGTGTTTAATGATTTTAGAGTATTTACACATTTTAAACAGTATTTAAACATTTTGAGAGGAGTTTACTGTGAAACATTTTGATGGGAATGACCTATAGATAACCAGAAATATAAGTCTAACTCTTTTGAGAGAAGTGGGTGCTGGTGATACAGTTTTGTTGCATGCATGGAAATGAGGGATAGGTAGAAAAAGAAGAGAAAAAGTCAAGACAGAATTATTGAAAGTATCACACGGACAGAACTGGCACAAAAGGAAGAAAGACCAGGAGAAAGATGTATTATAAGTGCCAAAAGAGAAGAAAGTTTTGAGGAGAAGGAGGAGTGCCAGAGTAGACTCATAACTGAGAGATCAATTAAGCTCTGAATAGACCATGGAATTTGGCAATTAGGTGATCATTGGTGACCACAGTGTCATAGAGCTGAGACATGATCCAAACTTCAGTGGACTGACAATGAATAGTAGCAGAGAAGTGCAAGTACATTATTTTGTCAGGGATTCTGATAATGATGGGATGTTGGGAATAGAGAGGGAAAGAGACAGAAAAGCAAACAGAGACAGAAAGCTAGCTATTGAGGAGGAGCCAGTGTTTGATCAGAATAGAGGGGTGAAGGAATGGAACCCGAGGAGAAGAAGAGATTAATAAATATAAGAAAGGAAGAGGAACTCAGCAGAAAGTTGATGGAGCAAAATCTTCAAGCTGGCCAGAGCAGATGGAATGGAGAACATAGTAAATGCCTTCCTTGAGAAAAAGGAGCAATCCTTTAATTTAGAGACAAGTGGGAAGATTTGAAGAAAGAATCCTTGCAAGAGATGGGTAGGAGAAGTAGAGCAGGAACATTTCTATCTGATGACTTTCATTTATTTATAGAGTAGAAGTCAAGATCACATTGGCAGAATAAAGTACAGTCAGCCCAGACAGGGATTCAGGCAAGTAGACTATCCATTGTTTAGGGAAGGCTTGTTTTGGAGCCATGCTTTCCCTGCCCATATCAAAGCACATCAAAGATATTCATGGAAGGTTTAATTTGGAGTAGACCATAGACCAGAGCATCCAGTCTAGCCACCTTGGCTGGTAGATGAGGAAATTGAGGAATTTGATGACTGGCTCAAGGTTACCAGGTAGATAGTAGTTGACATTGTACTGAAGCCAGGTTCTCTCACTCTCACTCACTCTCAATCTATACTTTGAGTGAATTATTTCAAGTTGGGCTTTCTGGAGACTTAATGCCACTTAAACCAGTATATGCACCCCCTTGCCCCTGACACACACACATGCCCCTCATCCTCTGCTAGTCATCAACCTCAGACTCAACTTTTGTGCCCCGCTGCTGTTTCTTGCCTGCTCTTCATAGTCCATCATTTTAGCTTACAGGCTGAATTGTATTGACCCTGATGGACTTTTTCTTCAGGATAAGTCACACTGCACACTGGCTGGCTGGTCATATTCATGAAGTAAGGCAGCTTGAGGCTGATGCCGTCATAAGGACCCGGGGCATTAGCTCTGAGGTTATCGCTGCCACATCCCAAAAGCAGAGTTCAACTAGATGCTCCCTGTAGTGTGGCACTTGTGGTTGTCAAATAAACCTCCCAGATGACCATTTTACGTTTATCTTGATATTTTAAAAGGCCTGCAGAAATGCTTAATTCATCAAAAGAGATATATTGGAAATATGTTAAGCAACCCAATTGTATCAGTTCTTAGGTCATGTGCATTCTTACATTCCAAACCCAGTTAATACATTGTGAGCTACAAATGTTTTAATTATATATGAATATGATTTTATTTTCCCTGTCTACATTTTAGCGTGGATTTTTGTTGTTTTTTGAACTATTATTTTAAGAATGTTAATAGCCATGAAAGAGATACTCATGGGCTATAATCAAATTTGTTTCAGAGTATTTATTTTGGATTGCTGTATTAGTACTATGTGCCAGGAATAAAATCCCATATATTCTAGCTTTAAAAAAAAACAACCCCAAAATCACCAAAATTGATGTTAGGAAATCTGAGTAGTTTCTGCCCTTTAAGTAATGCACTAAATACAATGCTCATGGACACCCCTTCCTTCTCTCATTTGATTTCGAGATACCGAGAATAAATGAGACATTCACTTGAGTTTCACTGTCCTTTATGAAATCCAGCCCATTCTGAAGTGAATGAGCGAGACGCGCAGGAGGCGGCCTTCGTGGGAGCAACTACCTTTCCCAAGCGTCTCATCCTCTCTCCTCTGTCATCCCCAGGCAATGTGCCTGCATTTGTGTGTGTAGATTTATAGTTTATCTTTATCTATGGCTTCATCTGTAGGTAGCTATTATAGCTGCCTCGCCTGGATATTGTTTGGGCCTGATAGATCTGTCTGTAGTTCATCAAAGGGGAGCCGAGTGCCTAAAAGCCATCGGGTCCAGCTGAGGATGAAATACGAGCCATCAACCTTGGTAATGGCTGTAAAATTTCATAATTACACGGCCTTTATTACATTGCATAATGATCCTGAAGCAGTATGGAACAATTAATTAAGATTTTCAACCGTGGCTCTTTCAGAAATTAAAAGGTGCTAGTAGCTGAGAAATGGGGATCTGTCTTGTCCTAAAAGCATTAGGGATGCTTAAGAAATACTTTCCAACGCACTTTTATTTTTCGTTAGGAGGAACGTCTCCTAGTTAGGGAACATACATTAGTATACCAGGCCTATTATCAATTTTTTATTTCAACTTCAAAACTGATATTTTTAAAGAAATGGCAGTACAAGAGACTGCTAAGGATCTATAGAACTCCTAACTTCCTTTACGTTTTCTTTGAAAAATTCTATTCAGTCTCCTGCTGTAGCCATTTATCACATTTATAGTTGTTCATCTCTACACATTAAATAAATGCAGGCTCTGAGATAGGGGGTCAGTTAACTGCCTGCTATAGTATACTGACCAAGGAGGTTTTCTTATACACTCTCATATCTTGAGGCATTAAAATTCTTTCAGGATGTCTATAGTTTTGACAGTCATCCCCAAAGGAAGACTTTACCGTTTTCATTTATGATCCTGTGAATGCAACATGTCACCTCTAATATATACCTTTTATTTTTTTTCATAATCTTATCTTCACACCCCATAAAGAGTAATTAAATTTGGTGAGGGCTTGTAAGAGCCACTAGGAATTTGCTATATTTAAATAATTCCGGAAACTAAAGAAAAATATACAGTATATATAAACATGTATGTGCATTTACACTTACAATTATGGTACATTCTTGACTTCATTTTCGACGTCGAAGAAATTATGATTGAGATGGTTGGGACAATAAAATATTAGTGAAAAGATAGTGTAAACAAGTCCAACGTTTTTATTATGATGATTCTAAGCCATATTCCAAACTTTCATCCATGTACTCAACAAGAAATAGATATGCTTCAAGGAAACATTATCAATGGCATTGTCAATTTAAATAAGGGAATATATAAAAGAACTCCCTCCCCAGCCTCATTGTGATTTACACATAACTCCTGGATATCTGTTCCCGTCAAGTATTATTGTTTTTAAATTGACAATCATCATATAACGTTTTACGGATCTAAATATTTCATGGGAGACTAAAACTTCCCCTGGGCCTCCCCAATAATAAACTTTCAGCAGAAAATTTGGAAAGGATTATGTGCTTCAAGGAGGAGCTGCTGCTCAAAGTAAAT
Source organism: Carlito syrichta (assembly GCF_000164805.1). Lineage (NCBI taxonomy): Eukaryota > Metazoa > Chordata > Mammalia > Primates > Tarsiidae > Carlito > Carlito syrichta. The sequence goes on along the minus strand of NW_007254715.1, from coordinate 477,685 downwards.
TCTCTTGTTGAGGCATTTAGTCCCTTAATAGGAATTTTCTGATCTGCTGTCATTCTTGTTCACACACCGAGTGTCACTGCCTCTAAAACACTTGTCATTCTTTAATGGAAACAAAATAGTCATTGCAGCCAGAGCCGCAATGTCATTCCACTACCCCTTGCTGCGTCGGCAATAGTGAAAATGACAGAGCGGCTCTCAGTAGGGGTAATTAAAATGTAAATATTGATATTTTATTATTTGAAATTACTTTCCAGTGCGGCATTTAATATCTCTCCATCTGTGCGACTCTGTTTAGCGGTCACTTTAGTGCAGCTCTGGGATACCAAGCAGCGGCTTGATCCCCGTTATGTCAAAATGCTTGTTGCTGCTTAATTTTGATATCTAATTAAGTGGAAAAGTACAGTCCACACTGTAATCCATGGCATCTTAACCAGCTGCTTGGGTATATTTAGAATTAATCTCCACTATGGAATCATCCTAATGTATGCAATTAAGAGTCTGCCGATGGCTAATTAGGTGTATTAGAATCAGGCAGCTTTTTTTTTTTTCTCCCTTTTTTCCCCCCTTTCATTCTGGACTGTTGCCTCATCTTCATGCTACTCAAATCAAGTTAGGAAACAGTGCAACTTCCGAATATGGTAACCCCTGCACTTTCCTTTGCTTATTTCCCCTTGAATCAACCTAATATGAAAATTTCTAGGATGTCCTGGGTTTATTTGCAGATTCTTGGTGACTTGAAAGGAAATGGTCACAACATCGAAGAGAGGAGGGGGTACAAAGATAAATGCACTTTCTGACAGACCAAAGCAGGGGAGCTGTGAGGCAGTGCTGGGGGTACTCTTGTTCATTTGGGGAGAATAATTATAGCATGAGAGCTCTAAAGTGCAGCTCTACATGCCTCATCCCTTTTACTTTTGAATGGAGGAGCCTCTCAGAAAGAATTATTATAAGAGGCACAGGTTTTGTTTGTATATCATATGTCTGGGGTAAATACAGCAGGCAGCCTTTTACTACTGATAACAATCCTGCATTCATGTGATTGAGAAATTCTGAGGGGTGTGTTGTTTGATGTTTTTGTTTTTGTTTCATTTTAACCTGACCAGTCATCCAAATTGGGGACAGTGTAGGCAGGAAGAAGGGAGGGCTCAGAGGAATCGAAGGGGTTGCCTCTATTGTCAATGAGAAGATAACTAGTGGCCTCCCCAGTGGAACGTATGCCAAGCCATAATGACTTAGCTCTGCTTGAGCCAGCAAACGCCAGCCGTGAACTTGGGAGTAAATATTCGTAAACAGATCTTCATTAGCCACAGAGAAAAATAGTGTAGGGGCCTGACTTTAAACTGAACTCTCAGAGCTAGAAATTCAGAGAAGCTGTTTTTCCAAGGTGTCTAGAGAATTATGCCTAGGTCTTTAAGCATAGATAGTGAGTATTTCTAATATTATTTGAATGTGGAGTTTCAGGGTCAGTGTGCTATAATTTCGTATCTGTGACATGCATCTCATGGATAACATATTTCTTCTACGTTCTTTCATGAATACATATGACACTTTGTTTTTAATGGCCTGTGCTGTAAATCCTTTAACTTGCATTTATGCAGAAGACCTCCTGATTTCTTTTTTTCTGCCTCTTTTCCTTCTAGGGCATATGTTAGAGACACTGAGTTATAGTTTCTTTCTATTTCAGGAAAATTGAGAAAAGCATACCTGAAAGATTTTCATTTTTTTCCTGCTTTATTTGTTGCTTGTAAAAGTGAGACAAGGGGAGAAACCACTGTTAGCTCCACAGACACTAAGTCTATAATAATTCGTGCTTTTTGTTGGAACTTGTATTTCTGTATCAAGGGTCTGACTAGGTAAATTTGAAAAGATTTGAAGATATATTATTTAAAATTAATATAGAATTATAAGTGATTTTTCTCTTAGAGACCTCAGACAGAATTAATTTTTTCTCATTTCAGTGAAAGTACACAAGATAATCACAACTCTCTATTCTTTTGTGCCAGCTAGCTTAACTCTAGTTTTTAAAGTTTTAGATTAACACATATGAAATCACTCAAGTTCTCACAATGCCTATGTTGTTCTGTACATTAATGTGTATATAGATGTGGCCTTCACCAATGGGAATACTATAACCAAAAAAATACGTATTTGACAAGATACCCTGAGCCTTAAAGCCACCAACTCAATCTTCATTAATGCAGGCAGATGTATTAGGAGAAACTCTGAACTTTCATCTTCCTTGAATAGGCAATGTTTAATCCAAAATCAGATTGGGGTACATTGAACACTTCTCTTTTTCTTCTAATTTTCTCTTCTGTACTACATTAGTAAATTAATAGACACAGACACATTTCTCTCTATATCTATTTATTTATCTTAAATCTATCAATCTATATATCTATCAAATCCACTATAGCTTATTCCTAATTTATTTGATGTGTGAAATGTGGTTTTTTTAAAGAAAGATTCTTATAACATCAAAGTATAATGTTGAGTTACATATAGCAAAAATAAAGCAACCATGGCTAAGTTACTATTTATAGATTTTCATTAACTTTTGAATATTTCCAAGAAAAATAGTTTATCTTTAAAAATATTGAAATTAAACTGCATGTGTAGGAAAAGAAAAGTCATAAAAAATTATTTATTTTAAATATATTTTGGGGTCAAAATTCAGTGAAAAAATCAAATATTAGCAAGTATAAAGGAAGGTAAATATGCCAATAATTTGTTGTTGTTTTAGAAAAAGTTAACCAAAAACAACAGTTGGGATTGTCTCTCTAACAGTTTTGCAGAATTTTAGAGACAGATCTTTCTCATATTAAAGTCTAACAAATGACACACTCCATTAATAACTTATTGATTAGTTTATTAAAACTTTGGATGATTGAAAAAGCATATTTTTGATCCAAACATTTACATGAACAAAATTCACCTTTTTGCACTTGTCACCATATCTCTATTTCAAATGAAAAATTGTGGTTTTCAGCAAACATAATTTGTTCTTAAATTCAAACTCTCAGCCAAGGAACTAGAAGAACAAAGTTCATACCAAAATAATGTGAACCTTCTCCTGACCTATTAAAAAAACATTTTTGGTCCCTGCTTCATTTCCTCAAGGTCCTACCTGGTTTCTTTAGATTTAAATAGATCCCGCTTTACGTGCCCAGATTATTTGCATAGGGCTATCTATAGCGATGCTGGCTCCTACAGCAGGTAGAAACAGTTCCTCTTCAAAATTATTATATAAGAACGTATACACAAACTAGTTTGATAAACCTGAAACATATCTAAATGGCATTTAAATTACATTAACACCTATGCATACAGGCACAGTAAAAGGTCAAATCAAACAAGTACCATCTTTGCTGTTTTAATGTCTAATCCGCTGCTTTAAAATAGGAGGACTCATTACTCCCTCAGTGCTGCAATGACGATAGTATTGCAAATACTTCTGATGAGTGAGTCTTTACTTTTTGAGGTTCCATTATTCTAAAATGGGCTGAGAGAGAGAAGCCATATGATGTATTTTATTGCCTTGCCTTTTCTTTCCTGTGTTTGATTTGGGGAGAAGAAACTCAGAATGACAAAAATGTAGGATTTCTCGATCCTTTTGCCTTTTTTTAAGTGTGGAAAATGTTCTTATGAGCAGTTTTTGCATGGGCTTTTCAAAAATTAGATGGAATTTCCTAAGAATTTATGTCTCAAAAAGTATGCATACAAACATTTTATTCCTGCAAATAGAAAGAAACAAAGAACATTTATTTTCATCCTTGACTTGACTTGGTTAAGATTTCAGAGGGTTAAAATCCCAGCTTTAGAACATAAGTTTATATATTGTCAAAATACTTCTACAGCTAGGATAGAGAAATTAATTCCAGATACTTATAAATAATAAAAAGTTATTATGACATTATCGTGGAATCTGTTGTGAATGGTTGTTTAGAAATATAAGGGAAACAGTTTATATGATTAAATTGTCAGCTTTAGTTATAAATTAAAGAGGAACTGACTGATGTTAAGAAATTTAGGTAGAACTTTATCAGAGTCCAAGCAACTCCAAATAAAATTCTATGTACTATAGGCATTTATACACAAAGAGCTCTCCACTGTGCATTAATGAGAATTCACTGGATTAATGGAAAAGCATTCGGCAACTTTTTTTGTTATGTATTGATATTTTTTTTATGGGACAGGCATCTGATTTCTGGAATGGTCTCTTCATTACTAACTGCCCATGTTTTTGAAAGCCAGTTATTGAGCTGTAGAAGAATTATCTTTTCATTCATTTGGCACATATGTAGCAGAAGATGTTGGAGAGACTGAGAATATAGCAAAGAACAAAGCAGTGAAGGTTTCCATCCTGGAGAACTCATGGGACAGGCAAAAGCACTGTAAGGATACAGATACATCTATCAACCAGCCCATCCTCACATTCACTCCCTTCAGCAGTCACTTACACTTTGTCTCCTGCTTGTGTCCTTGCTTTCATCTTCACTTTTATGCCTTACAATTGCCCTAGGTGCCACATGGTGGCAATGGTAATGGCTGTGAGAATGGAAAGGAGTGTATGCTTTTGAACATAATTTCAGAAGTATAAAAGAGAAAATTTGTTGCTAGATCAATGAAGGGCTAAGAATGCGGTGGCAGGTGGATGGTGGTACTTAGGGGGAAGTTTTGGAACTATGGATTTGGGCATTGGGATTGGGAAAAATGAGCTCACATTCTACATGTTAGACTAAGCACAGAACAGTTACTAGGGGAGTATTTTTTCAGGAAATAGGGCAGGAAAGGGACAAAAAGTCAAAGAATTAAATAAATTATATGTTGTGCTAAAGAGTTTCAGTTTTGTACTGTAGTAGATACAAAAGACAAGAAAGCATTTTGATCAGTGGATGGCATCATTAGATTTCATATTTAAAGATTGCTTAAATAGACTGAGTAGGTTGCAAGAGATAAATACCAGATATAAGGGTTTTGATTAAGAGACTATTAAAGTTACCCCCAAGAAAGATGATGGGGAACTGACCAAAACTGTGGAGGGACCAAGGAGAAAAATGATGAATACATTTAGAAGGATGTGTGCAACCAAGCACCAGTCTTTCCTCTTCTACATATACATATACTTTGATTAATCCTTACAATACTTACTTTCTTTTTTCCATTATGGTCTATTCTACTTTTACTGTCGTAAAAATTGGAGACAATAAGGATGATATCATTTTCATTTCATATATTCAAATGGTACTGAACATAGTGCTTCACTTTAATTGATGCCTTAAATATCAGTTTATTTGAATTTCATTACTGTAAAACCACTGGAAACCTAATAATTTAGGTCTGGTACAAACCTTCAGTAACACCTTTCCTACCTTCTCTTTTTTTTTTTTTTTTTTTTTGAGTTGGAGTCTCACTCTGTCGCCCAGACTGGAGTGCAGTGGCCGCTCCCGGCCACCGCACCCTCTACCTGCTGGGCTCCGGCGATCCTTCCGCCTCAGCCTTCCAAGTAACTGGAATTACAGGCATGCGCTACCACGCCCGGCTGATTTTTTTTTTTTTTTTTTTTTTTTGATTTATTGTAGAGATGAGGTCTTGCTGCCCAGGCGGGTCTTGAACACGCGGGCTCTAGCAATCCACTCACCTCAGCCTCCCAAAGGCGCGGGATTACAGGCTGAGCCACCGAGCCCGGCCTACCTTCTCATTTTACAAATGGGAAGCAGGAACCAGAGAAGTTGAATCATTCTTCAGAGTCTTGTAGCTACTTGGTAGCAGACGTGGCACCTATTTCTAGGTCTACTTACTCCCAGTCCAGTGACCTTTGTCTGAGATGCTCACAATTAAACAGAAAACTTTGTGCTTCATGAAAGCAGTTCTCAGTTTGTTACTCTGAATCAGAAACTTTGGGGCTGGAAGAGTCTTCAGAAGTGTCTAGCCCTCATTTCCCATTTGACAGATAAGCTCAACTGTGGATCTGTGTTAGTTTGACAGGGCTTCCGTAACAAAGTACCACAGAGTAGTAAGCTTACACAACAGAAATTTGTTGACCTGCAGTTTTGGAGGTTGGATGCCCAAGATCAGGTGTCAGCAAGTTTGTTTCCTTATTAAGGCAGCGAGGGAGAACTTGTCCAGTCTTCTCTCTTATCTTTCCTGGCTTCTGTGGCTTCAATCGTTCCCTGGCTTGTAGATGGCATTCTCTTTATGTCGTCACATTATCTTCCCTCTCTACATGTCTATCTCTGTGTCCAAATTCCCCCTTTTTATGAAGATATAGTCACATTAGATTAGGATCCACCTTGATGACCTCACCTTAACTTGATCATCTGCAAAGATCCTATTTTCAAAAAAGTTCACATTCCCAGGTCCTGGAGATTAGAACTCAATGTCTTTTGAGGAGCACACTTCAACTCATAATAGAGGCCAAGTTAACAGTATTTGTCGTAGTCAGATCTCTAGGTAATAGTTCCTCTCACTAGTCTCATAGCCTTATCCCTCAGATACCACTTCATGGCAATAAACCCTTATCTTATGTGTTAAATTCAAGATAGAGTTCGTACTTGTCTAGTTGGAAGGCTTGATTTTTAAATTAAGTATTAGACCAAATGTGATGCAGACTTCTTGGGAATTTCCTTAAGAGAATGGTGTCCACATATCTGATGTTCAAGCTGGTCTGTTTTTCCTTGGACCAGTGGTCAGTGCCTTGCGATACCGTGTGCTGTTTTCTGACCTGCTCCTGCCAGTGATTGGATAGAGCAAGTCAAATTCAAACACAGATTTAAAAAAAAAATCAGAAATGTGGCTTCAAAACAGTGCTTTTCCCTACCTAGTGTCCACTTAATCCAGAAGCGAGAGTGGAAATACCATTTCTAAAGATCTTTAAAAAGAGTTCTCCATTATATGGCACTGCCTTCCTTTTTTCTTGGTGGTCAAACAAATTTCAGTCACATCAGAAAGGATGGCTTTTCAGGCAGAACTTATTTTCAACTAGGAAAAACATAAAGGTTGTAGGAAAAGAAAGCCATTAGATTTTGCTCTTTAAGGCTGCTCAACCTATATTTCCTCCATGCCCCCCAACAATTTTTCTTTCTTCTTGGTTTAGATGAAAGGACAGAAGAAGTGAAGTTGAGGTCAAGTAAGAGAGGGTTTGGGAAAAGCTAAGGGAATTATTTCAGATCCTCTTCAGTCATTCAGAAGTAGCAGCTAAGTAAGGGTAAGTGAGGACTTCCAAAGAGTAACTGCACACTCCACGAAGATAGTCTCTAACATTCCTCTTAGGCATTCATTGGCCCTGTCTCTGGTCCTTTTTTCAAAGTAGGTTGGCCAGTGCTTAAAAAGCTACAACCCTCGGGGCGGGGGGGGGGCGGGGGGGGGGAGAAAACTCTTGTCATCATTTGGAGGATTTCCTGTGTTGCCACTTGAAATATTTTTTCTTAGCTGATCTTATGCTTTAATTTTTCTAGCAAGCTGGACTGGAAAACAAAAAATCATTGCTTAAGAAGCTTTCCACCACTACCATGGGGCATGTTTTCAATGTCTGTGCCCATGAGTGGGCTAATTGTAGACTCATTTGGCTGTTTACATAATTGGCATGAGTAGTCAGTGGTCAATTACACCTGTAAACTCAATTCACAGCAACAATTCTACCTTGAACTGGTCAATATTACCATTGCAATTCGGTTCTTACCTCCTTTAGTTTACCACAACTACCCAGATCATTTGTTCAAGTTTATAGAAGGTGGTCAGTTCTGCCACTTGGATATGTAAAGTTATATTCAAATCTGAGTTCTGCCTTTCAGATTTTAAGAATATGCATTTGTCCCGTTTTACTGCTACTTTAAAATAAAGCTCTGGGCATCCCTTTTACAGGTCCCCTCCCACTTGGGAGTTTTTTCTATCTTTTTAATAAATTCCTGCTTTCTCAATAATAATAATAATAATAATAATAATAATACTGACTCCAAAAAAATCGAAGTGAAACCTACTTGAAGTATTAAAAAGAAAGAACTTAATACATTTCTTATGTAGTCAACAAATAGTGAAAGAAAGAATTAAATTAGCAAGCAAGGGAGTTATTTCTCACGTGTGACAATTATTCTTATATTTCACCAATATCAGCTGTGATTGAATCAAAATTATTGAAATCCCAGACGTTAATCAGCCCAAAACAGTAAATATTCAAAGAATAGTATTTTAGTTACTGTGTCTAATGCTTAAGCACAAATATAATATCATCGTTATAATCTCTTTCACAGGTAAAGGAATTTTATTTTAAATAAAATGCTTTTGATAGCATCACGTAATGTTCTGGCTTTTGCTTCAGCAGTTAACCATCTGTAACTGCCTAACTCTAGCTCCAGTTCATGAACTACATATAAAGAGAGCATGTATATGTGTGTGTATATATATACACACACATATATATATACATATACTTAAAGAGACCATATATATGTATATGTAAACATATACATGTTTATATATAGTTCATGCATGTGTGTGTGTGTGTATATATATATACATATATATATATATACACACATATATGTCTCCTATAAGACACTATAGTGTGTTTTATGAATCATAGAACAAGTGATACATCTGCACATAAGTGAAAAAGAGCAACTAGCTTAAAAATGCCGAGTCAGTTTATCTCTCACAAAGGTTATGTATGCGTGTGTCTTTTAGTAACCAAAACCAAATTTTAATGCCACTGTTACTCTTTTCTTCTCTAGTTCCCATAAACATCAGGTTTATTTGTATGGGTGTGAAAGAATTGAGCTTGTGCTATGTGGCTCAGTCAGCTTCTCAAAATGAATTTTGTTTGTGATCTCAGTGAGTCATTATGGCATAATTATAATTCTAGCATGATAGGCTATTTGTTGAAAAGTATCCATATTTTTTTTTGTGGAACAGAAAAGCTACAGTTCAAAAACCGTGAGCAGGTAAATCAATGCCATGATTAGATGATATTAAGAGACACCCTGAAGATTTAAAATGCTTGCTCTCTGGTTCAAGAAATCAGCCAAGAAGAAGATGCCTAGCAGGGGTTAAACCCAAATGCCTGCACTGCAGCCTATTTCTGTCAACACTCTGTTCAGGAAATAAACATTTATGCTTTCTGAAATGAAAGTGTATTTTTGAAGACTAGCCGTCAGATATTTTTTGCCCTTCACACTTTCAAATGCTTAGCCTTTTTTGTAAGTTGACTGCAAAGTGCATCAGTTTGCCAGGCTGAAAAAAAAGAAAGTGCTTGACGAGTGCCCATGGCACCACTGTCAACCTCCGAAGTTTCCAGTAGAAGAAGGCAAGAGGGTTGGCACAAAACATGCTTTCTTCAAGCCTATTACCTCAGGGGTACCTGCCTCTTGAGAAGCTTTTCAGTCCTTCCAAATGATGTTATTCCCAACTGTCATCTGGTTTATTTGGAGCACACTGTATTGCAGATAAACATGCTATTTAACTGTGGGTCAAGGTAGAGAGTCATTCTGCTAGCAAAATGCCTGAGATACATTAAATGGCACTGACTCCAGGACAAAGATGAAGAGAGATCAGAGTTGTCAGTGATATGCATGGAATGGCCGTAGCTAGGAAAGAAAAAATGTGCTATGGTATCAGTGTATTTTAAAAAGCTGTAATGCAGCTGAACATTTAAAACTATAACCTGTCACACACCAAAGATTAAGATCCTGGGATGTACAAAACATGAAGTTCAAATGACACAACTGCAAAACATATTTTATTTCACTTGGGAAACAGGTTTCTCTCCAAAGATAGCTAAACGTTACAGATGAGGAGGACCTCTAACTTGTAGTCTGATAGCTGTAAAATACTATTAAACCCCTTATAAAAGCACAAACAAGTAATTGTCATTTGGATGCCAGTATATGTGAGCCAATAGAGCATTCATGTTTTTAGAAAATTCCTTAGACTCCGTTTATTAAAGCATGCATTTTCATTTAGGCCCGGGTCATTTAGGTTTTTAAACATCGCTCAGTTTTATTAACAAAAGTATTATTTTATCCATGTGTTTTTATATATGTTCTGGATAGCTAGCACTCCAAAGGAGTACAATGATTTTATGGAATTAAGATAAAATCTCTATTATGTTTTTGACCTCCTTTGTGACCAAAGATGAACATGACTATCTCATAGCAAGGCTGTCTAACTGCTACTCAGGCATTTGAGGAGGAGAGCTCTTTGTACTAGTGTTTAGGTTGCAGAGATGTGGCCGTAATGGGTTAAAATAAGAAACAGCTATTTCTAGATCAAGAAGAGATAAAATGATAGACTTTAGTTTTGTAAAACTTAGTTTGTCCTTTTTCCTATGAATTTGCAAAAATTACACTTCCTTTAATTAGCTGAAATAGACTTGAAGAGATCAAGCAAGCAAACTTGTCAAACCTTTTGTGTTATGTCCATGTCTCCATGCTCTCTGACCCCAAAAAAGAAGAGTCCTTTCTTTACCTTTTTCCTTTCTCTTTATTTCATACAGAAGTGAAAGAAAAAAGTTAGGTTTGCAGGAAGGAGATACACACACACAGACACACACACACACACACACACACACACACACAACACAGAAGAAACAAACTGCAACATCACCCTTAAAAAATGAAATTTTATTGCTTTTTGCTTAATTAAACCCCAAAGAAATGTGTGAAATGTTGTTACGGCTGAAACATTGTTAATTTGTAAATCACAGGGACAAAGGGGCCCGGTGCAACTTTAAAGTTTCCGTGCACGTAAATGTCGATAGCGTGTCTTCTCCATCATCAGCACTAAATTCACATTGATGCCTCTTTTCTTCTCCGTATTGATCCTTCCATGAGAACGTAGATTTGTATCTGTTAATTAATGCGTCCTGAAACAGCGTTTGTATTAATCAGGCAGATAAGAAAAATTGGATGCCTGCACCCCCCTGACAACCGTAAAAGTGCTGGCCCTGATAAAATCGTGGATGGACCTCAATAAAAAAGTTCCTCCTTCCACTCAATAAACTAATCATCCTGCTTTTAATTATTCGGCAGAAAGATGTGTGGAGATTGGAGAATGTGTAAATCTATTTACTAACAGCAGTGTCTGGGAGGGAGAATAGGGCTGTCACAGGAAGGTGCTGCGGGCTACGCTCTCTGTCCATCTGCTGCTGCAGAAAAACTGCTGCTTGGGAGCATGAAAAGGAAGAAGAAACTAAGGCAAATTGAAAAGGCCTATCCCTTTTCACTCATAACTTTCCAGATTATCTTTTTTTTTTTTTTTGTCTATTTACACGAGAAATTCCTGTTTAGTCTCTTGAGTTAGATACTTGAATTTGCATTGCACCCTTTTTTCTTGGGGAGAGGAAATAGACCAAAAGAGCAATGTGATTTTGGGGGGGGGTTTTGTTTTGTTTTTGTATTTGTTTGCTTTGTTTTGTTTCATATCTTATTCCTAAAATCAAAGGCACTGAGAGCCAAACCTGCTTTGGTTAAAGAATTATTTTTCTCTTTTGAATCCCTGTGTAAAATGTTATCAGTTATTATATATCTAATTGTAAGAGGATTCTAATATTTATTCATTTAACCCCAAATTGCAATAGCAAAAAGAAAATAAGAAAAAAAGACCTATATAGCCAGTCTAAAAGAAACCCTGCCCAATAACATGTAAGCACCTTGATAAACAATGCAAGCAATGCTTTTTTACACATGCCTTAAAGCTCCCTTAAGAAAAGCTCGACTAATCCCTTTTGATGATTTTATTAAGCACTTATAGTTAGTGGTACCAAATGGCAAACCACTAGTTTCCAACAATAGGTCAAGAAATCGTTTCCTTTTCTTGAATGTGCTGTAGTTTCTAATATCATGTGGAATATGCACAACTTGATATGAATGGAAAGGACAGCAACAATGACCATAAGCAGGAATCTAAAAAGGTTGGGTGTCAGTGGATATTTGTGATTTGGGTAATAATGTCGAGAAGGAGAGTAAAAATAGATTTTTAAGTTGCATTATTAAAAATGATCCTCCCTTCTATAGAGTTACTAGCAGCAGGACTTTAAATCATGGTACCATTGTTGTCAAAACCACGGGGTAGGTGTTCACCCTTGGGATTCCTGGGCACAACCTTGAAAACGAAAGTGAAGTTATAGGAAATATTTCTTTTTTAGGACTCTTGGAAAAAGCATCTGATCATCGGGTATCTTCACTAAGACTTCCTTGTAGAATGTAGGTCTAGTCTCTCTCAGGTATATATATATATATATATATATATCTTCACTCCTAAGTAGGTTTACTGGTACTACTTCATCTTTCCCTATCGAACAACTTTTTCCTTTTAATTTTTTTTGCATATGTTTTCTCAAGCTCAGAAGGGACTCTAAATATGTATGTATGAACGAAGCCCAGATTTGCAGTAAAGTATTGAAGCGATCAACCAGATAATTCAGATAAAAATCATGTACACTATAGCGACACTTATTGAATGCATAAACATATTATAAGATCATGTTTAGGTGGGTGTTATTTTATATTTCCCACATGAAAAATCCAAGGTACGTTCATTGTCTTGCTCAAGGTGAAAAAGCCAGTGGCTAAGTGGAGACTGTATTTACATTCAGAATCTGACTTCATTCATATTCTTTCCACCAAACCCCATTGCTTTCATATTTAACTTTTAAAATAACTGGATCTTAATAACAATAATTAATGGTGACTGTTCTATGTTATGAGAAGGCCAGTCTGTAAAGGATTCCAATTTCTTTTATATTAATAATCCCCATTTTAAAAAAGAAATTCATGTTAAATATTAGTGGGGGCAAAATATCCAATTAAGAAGGCTCATCTGGTTGTACTCATAATCCACTGTGCTTGTAACTATTCTAGAGAAATGTTTTCAAGTTGTACTGTACTGTGTGGCCTAAAATGTTTGTTTCCTTTGTTTTATGACTTTTAAAAATATTTTTGTGTTATTACTCAATAGTAGTTTTTAGAGATGAGATAGTTGAAAATCTGACTTCCTGTAAAACATCCCTGACAACTTCAATCAGAAATTAAGTATACTTAAAGATTACATGGTATTTTCTTATCAAATGCAAAAAACTACATCTCTATTATATTCCCCTTAGCTGAGTCTATAAAACTTATAGAAACACCAACAGATTGAAGAAGCTGGTTTGTGACTTTTATTTTGCTATTTGTAAAGATCAGGGGAAAATTTTAAGAGCTTCTAATCAAAGCTCAGCGTAATTTTGAGCACTGATGCAGAAGCCAGTTACCATATGAAACTAATGTTGCATTATGAAATTATGGCTTTAAAGTAACTTGATCTGCCCATCTTTCCATGCAGGCTTCTCCACGCTGTCCCTGGCGGACCAGATGAGCCTTCTGCAGAGCGCTTGGATGGAAATTTTGATCCTTGGTGTCGTATACCGATCTCTTTCGTTTGAGGATGAACTTGTCTATGCAGATGATTATATAATGGACGAAGACCAGTCCAAATTAGCAGGCCTTCTTGATCTAAATAATGCTATCCTGCAGCTGGTAAAGAAATACAAGAGCATGAAGCTGGAGAAAGAAGAATTTGTCACCCTCAAAGCTATAGCTCTTGCTAATTCAGGTTGGCATATTGACATGGCTGTTTTTACATTTTTTTAATGTCAGTTTTACTTCTTCCCTTACCTTCTCCAGAAATTTGCTAGATCTAGTTTGTAAATTCTATGTGAGTCAGCAAAATTATTATGAGTATGGCTTTCTAGTGAAAAGCTGGAAATAAGAAAAATATTCCTAAAGAGAAATATTTTCATTTTACATTGAAAGCTGTGAAACTTTTGTCAACTAATTGCATTTACTAATTTGGATCATAGCAAAGAGAAAACTCTTGTAGGAATAGCTTAAACAGACACTTCTGGGACAAAAGCAACTCCCTTGTCTTTTGTGCATAAGTCAAAATAAAAGAATTATGGGTACACATGAACCACATTTTCCCCTGAAAAATGCAAAGTTTGCAATTGGGGAAATATATTTAGTCTTGCTTTTAATTTGGGTGCAAAGAATACTCTGTTTTCTTACATTCTGGAGTTCTCTAGAAGTCAAATTCTTCTGAAGGAATGTTTTCCTCAAAGATACTACCTTTGTGTAAAGGTTAAGAATTATGGGAATAAGTGTTCTTTACATTTAAACTGAAATGTGCTAAAATAGAGAGCAACCTCTGATAAGTAAAAATCGTTGATGCTTTGTTGTTTTTCCCTTTGTGCCTCTCCTAATGCTTTATTATGGTCTTAAGTCTCTTTTAGCATTTGCATAAAATTCAGGACAGATCCCTCCTTAATGACGTGCCGATCATTAGATACCTGTGTGTCAATAACATGCTCTGATGCTATGTACCATTGACAGTCACACCGTGCCCCTCCATCTGCTTTTGTTTTGACCCTATCTTTGAACTTTATCTTGGTTGCCGGCCAGTAGTTTTCCCTTTAATTACAAGAAGGAAACTGTCAATAAAATCTGTTAAATGGGATGCAATGAGTGGCTTGAATGGGCGGATGGCTATTTGTTCAAATTCTGCAGCATTCAAGGTATTGACAGTTTGTTTTCTGGGGCCATATGTGACGATCAATCTCAGGCTGGGCTCAGCCGCGCTGAAAAATGAAAAACCAGATTGCTTTTGCTTACTTGTGGATGACGACTTTGTGATTTGGCGCGGTCCTAGTGAGATGAGACCTTCTGCCCAAATTGCCCCCATGAGAGCCAGGGACGCGTGACTGTTTTTAGAAATAATTTTTAATTGATTTTGTAATTAACAGTTCATCTACAATATTGATGCATGAATCCTTGGACTGATAGGAGGGAAATTGTTTTCAACAATGAAGTTGTACTTTCCTATTTGTCTTCATAATGGAGTTTAGCATTTCACAGTTTTAATTGTGAATACAACCCTCTCCCTCACCACACCATTCACCCCTCTTCTCCCACGTACCTGTGAAACTATAAAATATGATTCCTTATGACAAATGGCATTGCTGTTAGAAACCCACAAGAACCTCTTGCCCTGCTTTCTAGAAGATCAAAGTGGGAGATAGGATAGAAATTTTCTGAGGATTTATTCGTTTGTATGAACTTCACATTATAGCATTTCTCATAATTAGATTAAAGATTTTATAGCAGCGGTTTTAAAAGGAATTTCTATTTAGTAATCATGAAACAATTCTAACTTAAAACATTTACTTGGCTAACCGTTTCTAAAATATACAAAGCATGTTTGATATCTTTTATACTTCAAGTTGCTTTTTAAAATTACTAACTTATCATGAATGCTGAGCAAGGCTAAAACTTTATCATCAAAATTGCTAAAATTTTATAATTTTAAATGTTGGATGTATATTTTATGGCTAAGTATTTTAATCTAGAGTACCAGAATTAATTAGTAGCAGCATTTCCGTCTCTGTTGCTTAGAAGTATAATCATTAACACTTCTAATATATAAATGTTCTCATCCTATATGCTCAACTGTTTGGGGGAGAAAGTGACCCACTTAACAGCAGTGACTGATAATTAGGAAGATTTTATTTAAAGAACTATTTAGTTTATTTTTCTTGTCTGAAGCCAGAAAGAGTAAACAAGCCTTTCTTTTTTTCTTATCACGAGTAGCATTGCTTATTCTCAGAAAAATGTCTCCATATCACAGAAATTTCCTGCAAGGAATTCTAACATTCATTTAGGTTCTCAATATGAAGAAAAATCAATTGAATCAGAGTTCCAACTAAAGAAAAAAATATTAAGTACCAGAATGACTATTTTAATCTCTAAATCAGCCATCTATCCTGTGTTGTGTAAATATGGTCTTTTTATTACCCACCGAACTTGCAAGCCCCATTGGGACAAACCACTCAGAACGTCATTTTCTTTGATACTGTCAATATGATGCTGTTTGATTCCATTTTTTGACCATGATTTGGAAGACAACAATAAAGTTGTAGATTTAATCTCGCTTAGATTCAATGTAAGTTTTTTTAACTACTCATAAACATATCAAGATGAAAATACTTTAATACTTTTCATAGACACTCCAAAATGCTCCTGGTGTTTTGTTTTGTTTTTTGTTTTTGTTTTTATTTTAGCATTTAGGAATGTCAAGTTATTATAAGTGACTTTTTGTGCAAAAAACAAGCTATCTTAGTGTTATTTTTGTAGATATTTTAGCTTTCCCTGTATGGCTGTAGTTATTAACAACCATTGTCTCATTTATCTAAATTTCAGCTTATTTTAAACATCTGTCTTTGTTCAATAATTATAAATGTTGTGCTTACGCTTGGGAAGCAGGCAATTGGCTTCCTGATAATGGCTGTCATATTTTTTGTGGCTGTATTTTTGTCACATGTGAATTCAGGAATACTTATAACAACAGAACAGCATTGGAAGCATATTTCCTATCTTCAGGTGTATGGTCAAAACCCCAATATATTATTACCTAATCCTGCATTTCTCACACTCAGATATTTGAAAACCCTAAATGATAGTTCCAATTATTTTTGAAGATAAGAAACTTATAGGCTCACTTAAGCTAAGTATTCTCTTATTTTTGAGTACTAACAACCTCTTGAGCAATCATTACACCCCTGATGCATCTCTGTGGAATTGAACTTAAAAAGAAAAATCTAGGTCGCAATTTTAGCATTGCATTTCTTAGGCCCCAGTCTTCTTATGCATATGCCAATAAATTAAACTAATCTCTAGAATTATTTGCATTTTTGGAATTCTATGATTCTGTAATTCTATGTCTCTATTGAAAAATATAGTAAAATATTGCTATAAGTAAGTAGTGTAAGGTTATGTCATGGGATTCTAATCTCTTGACTGGGTCTGTTGACTCTTTTGTTAAGAATTTGTTTGAAACTATATGATAGACAATTAAAAGCAGTTTAAGATTACGAATCACTTCAGTGTGACCATTCTCTGTTGCTCAAGTCACAAAACCATCAAGTACCATAGCTGCCACTCAAATCCTGACTTTTGTCACCCCTGCTTCACACCAACCTGAAGACAGAAGAACCTAATCCATTCAAGAATAAGCGTGTTTAAAGTTGAGTTTTTTCTTTTACTTCTATGCATTATTTCTCGATTAATAGCACCTATTGATAAAAAGTTACAAATAATATTTTGGTCGTCAATTTAAAATCACAAATAATAGTAATGACCTCATGACAGCATTCTATTATTTTTGAGGACAAATGGTATATGTGCAGAATTGTGTAATTTCAAGGAATAGAAAGTTCATGATTGCTGTAAAAGACTGGAATAGGAGCCATATTTGAGTAGAATTTTTGGACCCTCATATAAGTCTGACCTAGAGTTTCTCAATCTTTTTTTTTTCATTATCATCCCCTTAGGAGAGCCTTTGTATATGTGAATTTTCTAATAGCCCCCAATGACATAGTAATAGCACAAATATACTCTGTATCTATTAAGGACTGTATATATATGTATTTTGCCTAAAAAGATAATTTTTTCCTCTAATTCCAAATGTCACTTTTTTTTAAAGAATACGTGGCTTAGCTACATAACTTTTCTCATCTGCAAAATAAGACAGGTGAATTAAATACTGTCTCATATCCCCTAAATTAATTTGATTTCATACATACAAACACCCACACATGTGTGTGTTTGTGTGTGTGTATATATGAAACTAAATATATATATATGAAATGTGTGTATGTATGTGTGTTTGTGAATATAAGGTGAAACTGGGCCCTCGGCCAACTTTACTGAAATTTTGACTAAATTTGCTGAGTTGATATTTCATAAGTAGTTTTAGCTGCTGGTCAAGAGATTATGCTTTTTCAGAATATTTCTGTAGGCATTTCATTTTTAAATCTTATTTGATTCTCACAACATGCCTGTGAGGTAGACGTGTCCAATATCATTTTACACGTATCTGAAATGAGCTGATAAAGATATGTGGCTACTGTGAGGCAGAGGGTTGGACCTTCTGTCCCTTGCTATCAATAAGCTATGTATATTTCACAAATAATTATATACTATGTCTTTAAAAGAGCCAGCACAGAAGACTTCAGCTATTACAATTTCACATTTAGGAACCTAAATTAGTATGTTTAATTAAATTTAGAATTTTGTGCCCACTTTCTTTATTTTGCATTTTCTTGGAGTTACAGTACTATAAAACTACCCAGGAAGGTGACAAACAGAATTGGAGATGAAATATTTGCTATGAAATTGCATTTTATGAGAAATAAAATTGCATTTTATGAGAAATGAATATATGTAGGTTTTCTTTATAGCAGGTAGATCTTTATTCCTAACTTGTACCTAGATCAAACCATAATTAATGCTATTAAGTAAATAATAAAATTATAACTATCTCCTAGTCTACTTCTCTTTGGTTTTTACTCATGCCTGCTATCACTGTTTGAATTATTTTAATTTTATTTTAAATTACATTTGTGAAGTGCGTTTTTAAAATGCATTGCAAATCTTAAATTTTAAACATATTATGATATTGCAGATTTTTAGTTAAAAAATAAAATCTAGTTCTTAAATGTTTCTTTTCTTGCTGTAATGATCACTTTGCCTTGGCGTAGTATAGGAAATATTTGCACTTCCAACTTGAATAATAAACCCATAAAATACTCTGCAGAAGCTTATTTCCAGGGAATGACAATTATATAACACTATTTTCATTTACAGATCTTAAGATAATGAGCTATTTGTTACAAAAGGTCATTAGCATTGTACAGATCATCTATGATATTGTAAAAGGTTGAACTTTTCACTAACCAAGTTGGTATCAGCATTCAGTTATCTAGTATATTGTGGTTTTCTTCACCACTCCTAGTAAAAGGAGTTAGAATTATCATAATACTATAAAAAAGGGATTGGCATTAGTGGGAAACTGCCAGGGGAGGGAGGGAGACACACTTCATCAGTAAGGGTACCTGATCTCAAACCAGGTGAAGTAGGGACCAAAATGAGGCCCAAACTTTATCTGTATAATGACCAATTGTATACCTAAACACAAGTAGTACCCCTCATCTTTAAAATTAAAAAAAAAAATTAGGTGTGTGTGTGTGTGTGTGTGTGTGTGTGTGTGTGTGTAAGCCTGTATATAAAGAAAGCTTGTGTGTGTGTGTTTGTGTGTGTGTATAGAAAGCTCCTGGAAAAGCATAAGAAATGGAGAGAGAGTGAAGACTTTAAATAATTATAAGGAAACAGGATAGACCTAGCAGGGAAATCCCATTAACAGTAATTTGGGATTTGTAAGGAAATCCAGGTGGAAACAAACTATGACCGTGGAAGTTTTCTGTGGGTCAACATTATTATATAAATACAGTAAGAGCGATTTGTATGGCTGGTATAGATGTGGGAGAAGGAGGCTTTTTAGGCAGAGCAAAAAATAAGGAAAACAATCCTCCTAAAAAACTAAGTATGTCTTAATAGAAAGCTGTAAAATGGGAAGTTCTATTCTGTTCACCATGGTTGAACATAAAATCACTGTTTCCAATGTTAGAATCGCAACTTATCTGGATTGGAAGAGAAAAGTTTTGTTGATCCAATTCCCTACTTGATTGTGAACAGCTTCCTTTGGTATTTCCACTACATGTTTCTACAGCCTTTATTTATCACTCCTTTCTAGAAGAGAGCATTCCACCAGAAGTTTCTCACTGTCTATTTCTCTCACCATCTTAATGCAAAGGAAAATACAAATAAAGAGCCATACAGATGTATAACTTAATGAGTACGTTCGTTTCCTATACAAATTATCACAGCTCCATGACTTTAAACAGTTTATTTTCTCACAGTTCTAGAGGTCAGAAGTCAATCAGTTTCTCTAGGGGTAAGACAAGGTGTCCACAGGGCTGCACTCCCTCTAGAGGCTCTAGAGGAGAATCAGTTTCCTTGCTTTTCCAGCTTCCATTCCTTGACTCAGGGCACCTTCCTCCATCTTTAAAGCCAGCAGTGTAGCATTTTACCTCTAGGTTAACATTGCCTTCTTCTTCTTCTTTTGCTTCCCTTTGTTTTAAGGACATTTTTGTTTCCATCAAGGGCCCACCTGGATAATTCAGGATACTATCCCGTATCAAGATCCTTAATTTAATAACATCTACAAAGTTCGTTTTGCCATATAAAATAACACTCACAGGTTCCAGAGACTAGAACCTGGATGTCTTTGGGGCCTTTTTCAGGCCAAGTCATAAAACTTTGCAAAGTAGTCCAGAAACTCCTCCAGGTGTCTTGACCTTATCTAAGCCACTTCCATTCCCACAAAAGTAACCGCTATCCTATCCTGACTTTTATAGTCATCACTTCCTTGTATTTTATTGTGGGTTTATTTCTAAATGTGTATCCTTATTTACTACAAATTAGTCTTGTTTATTTCCAAAAAAAATCGTATGAATTTTTAAATCTCTAAAGTTCTGCCTTCAATTTCATTTTCTTACAATGTATCTGTTGAAGATACCAGGACATTTAGTAATCAAGTTTTCTGAAAGTCTGGGTTTTGAAAATTGCATATTTTGGGTGCAGTTCATTAGGTTCCTCTGCCTTTTACATTTTGTGAAAATTGGCCACTGGATCCAGAGATTTAATCAGGCTCAGGTTCTAGTCCTTTGGTACCTACAGGTGGTGTGTTGTTCATTGGGAGGCACATAATGTCTGGTTGTTGCTCTTTTTTTTGTGATGTTAGTTAGTATTCGTTACCTAAATTCATTAACCACTGGGGATGGCAGAAAGGTGATTTGTAGCATTGTCTTTTCCTTTGTATTTTTTCACTCAGTAGTTGGAATATATGTTTCTCTTATCTCTTATGTGGTTACTAGTAATATAGTTCATATAGGAAAAGTAGTATAAATGCTTGATCATTTCTCTATTTACCAGTTTCAGCATAAATAATTGGTGTCCTCTTTTCTAATGTGAAAAACACATTATTCAGGTATATTTAATGGATTGCAATCAATTGTAATTATAATCCTTTGAAGCTCAAAGAATTTGTCACATTTTTGTCAGTGGAACTTCTTTAGGTTGGCTTCTTGAATCCTTTTGAATGAACTACTAGTTGTAGGTCCTATTTAGTGTGACAAGATGTTCCATATTCATTTTTAAATATTTAATGGTTGGAACTTAGAGTCAGATTACAGCCTGGGTGCTATAGGTGCCTTCCTGTGTGGCTTTGTTGATACTCTTCTAGACTTCTTCAATAGGCAGATCTAGGAACACCAACATACATAGACCTCACAGGGGGTGTGTGTGTGTGTGTGTGTGTGTGTGTGTGTGTGTGTGTGTGTGTGATGAGTATGCACAGATTCAGAGAAAATTTTTACCATCTATGTAATTCAAGAGCCAATTTGCCTTGTGACCAGTGCTCCTCAGTGCCCTAGCTGATTGCTACCTAAGTGATCGCTCTCTGAGACTTCTCATATATTAAATCAGAAATTTTGAAACACAAATTACCTTTTAGAAAATAGACTTTTGCTCACTTCTCTGTTCTTTCCATCATTTGTTTTATTCCTTTAATGATTGGAGAGAGTTGCATTGGCCATGCCCTTACCTCTTCATGTAGGCAATTTACAAACATCAAAGAGAATCAACACTCATGTTCCAGAAAAAAAGTTACTCTGAGTGTTGGTTTATATTATGGGATAGACTTGACTCTGTATATACTTATGTTTGTATTAAACATTCAGTTCCAGCCTTAGAATGAGACTTGGCACTATTGAGAATGTCTTGCCAAGAATGCGCTATGAACCCTGAAGACAAAAGACAAATCCCAAATAGAAATTCTGAAATTCTGGAGTAGCTATGTCCATGTCTGCAATTATTAATATTTTTCATCATAGAAAAGACAGTGTTTTATTCAAAGTAAGGTATAAAAATAAAACCTTTTTTGCAATGGCTCGAAATTTCATTGAATCTGTAACTGTAAATGTAAAGATATCTAGCTATTTTCCCAAAGTAAATGATCTTGAGCCTAACAGTTCCTTGAGGATCCCCTTCACAGAATAAAATGTTGGAAATTACAAAAGAGTTCTTTTTTTTTTTTTTTTTTTTGAGTTGGAGTGTCACTCTGTCGCCCAGACTAGAGTGCAGTGGTCGCTCCCGGCCACCGCAGCCTCGACCTGCTGGGCTCCGGCGATCCTTCCACCTCAGCCTTCCTAGCTGGAACTACAGGCACGCGCTACCATGCCCGGCTGATTTTTGATTTATTGTAGAGATGAGGTTTCGCTGCTCAGGCGGGTCTCGAACCCGCAGACTCAGGCAATCCACTCACCTCAGCCTCCCAAAGGTGCGGGATTACAGGCTGAGCCACCAAGTCCGGCTAGGGTTCTATTTTTTATTAGCTGTTGAAACTTAGCATATAGACAGTAGTAAATGTGTCATTTGCACTCTGGCTGTCATTTGAAAGCTTAATATTTTTTAGACTAGCATTTGTTTTTCTTATTGTCTAGTTTAGTAGGTCTCAACCCTGACATGCCAGTAGAATCACTTAGATTTTTACCAATACTGATCTCCTGGATCCAGCCCCAATATTCCGATTTAGTAGTTTTGGGCTTGGACCGAGTGTTCAATTTTTTAAGAGCTCACCCCACGTTTTTAATGTGCAGCCTAACCCTGTCTAGTTAATTTATAAACCAATAATCTCCATTAAGTTTAGCTAGTTCCCATTTGCACAAATACTAGGACTATTTCCTTCAAACCATAGGTAAAAAGAAACCAGTACCAACAATGAAAGCTAAATAATTATATAAATTAATGTCTGTTCTATTGAGCCTGGCATCAATGTGTAAACTTAGCCAAAAGAACAAAACAGAGATTAAAGCCACAGAGCTAGAACTTGAACTAGGATCCCTAATGGAGATTAATATTTTCTTCAGCAGTCTGCCAGCTGAATCATGGTCTAATTAAATAGTTCAGATTTAGTGAGTTTGCATTTAAAGTATTAGCAAATCCGAGAATGGGTAAAGTTAAAATGAGTTAGAATCTTTTCTGTAAATGGGAAGTTAAATTATCATAGTAATTTGATTAAATCATTTTTAAATCTCTCAAGCTAAATCACAGCCTTTAAAGAATAGTTTGAAGTCTTAATTGCTGTTTGTGACCATATCTCTCTGCTATTTGTCCTCGCCTCATTTCCCATGACATCCTATAATATATCTCCTGCCGGGCTAGAGGAGTGCGAAAGGCAAGACTTGGGGTGGGGGCTGAGGTAAATGTGTAACTGACTTCAAGCACTTAAAGATATGCCATGTAAAAAAAGATAATTTATCCTGTATTGTTCAAGTGTTCAAGTAGTTAGAAGCAGGACCCGAGGATGGAATTTGGAGACAGATTTGAGAAAATATGAAGAAGACATTTATTTCTTGCTTGCTTGCTTTTGTTGGAATCTCAAGGCTCGCCCAAGCTGGAGTGCAATGGCATGATCACCACAGCCGGGACTTCCTGAGCTTGATCCTTCCACCTCAGCCTCCTGAGTAGCTGGGTCTACAGGCGTGTACCACCACAGTCAGCTATTTCTTTTTTTTTTGTTGTTTCTTTCTTTCTTCTTCTTCTTCTTCTTTTTTTTTGATAGACATGAGCTCTTGCTGTGTTGCTCAGGTTTGGTCTCGAACCCCTGGACTCAAGCAATCCTCCCATCTCAGCTTTCCAAAGTATTAGGATTACAGGTGTGAGCAACCACTCCCAGCCAATAAAGACATTTCTAATAATTAATTCTATTCTTTGTCAAGTAGAATACACTACATATTTCACACACAACTGGAAATGTCATTATTAGGAATATTGTAAGAAATTGCTGATGAAAATGAAAATTGAAAGAGATGAGCTCAAAGGACAATTTCATCTCATGTTTTTCCTAAGAGAATGTCATGTTCAGTGTTATACATTCTAGCAGCATAATTTGAATAAAAGAAACCTGGTTTAAGTCTGAATCTGACACTTATTACCAATGCCACCTGCCTTCTGGGGCCAGTTCACCAAAAATAGGTGCTTATTAAACAGTAAATTTATTGCTTTTTTATTGACAAGTTGATAAATAGTTATTTTGTTTTAATTTTGTGTATCTCTACAGAGCATAATTCCTATTTTCCCATCCATCTATTCCCCTCTGTTTTCATGTAGAGAGCTAACCTTTAGTCCTAGGAGAGACTGGGTAAGTTCACTGCATCTCCATTCCCTTACATACAAGGTCCTTACTGCAATCTTGTATACCTGGAGACTCACCATTAGTGTGTGTTCATGCCTCCCATTTTCCCTTCCAAGAGCATTTAAGTGCAAAATAGAAAGAAAAAAAATTAGAGCATGTTGTCATCATCTCCATGACTGCTTTTTTGTCACTGACATTACTTAGACAATTTCAGAAATGATATTGTGTGTGTTTGTTTCTAAGAGACGGCACCATGGGAAGTGGATAAGATTGCCATGCTGAGAGGAACCAGACTGGAGAGAAGCTAGGTGGAACAAGCCACAGGGAAGGGCCTGGTGTATACTGGAGACTGTCTTGAGTCCCGCTCCAGGGCACCACTATCAGTACTGTTTTCCACTTTGAAGAATTCCTCTTGTTGGCTCTACTAGACAGAAATTAAGTCTTGAGCAGTAAATACTAATAAGCAACTGTATTCCAGATTACTTAAAGTTCTTTTAAATGTGTCATTAGCTACCTAATGTAAATGATGGTCATTTTACCAATATGTGGTGAAATGATTCAAAATGAGAATATAAATGAAAAAAGCAATAAACAAAATACAAGGAAGTTTTAAAAACATATTACTGATTATATCCATCTATAATTACTTCACCATATTTCTTATTGTGTATTTAGCCACTTGATTTTAAATTATATTTCCTCCCTTTTTGTTCATGTGATCTATATTTGAATTGTATGAAAGATTAGGCTAACTACATACATCTTAGAGCCAGCATTCTCAGAGAACTAGAATTATTAAACATGAAGAATCCCCCAAAGACTCCATTATGTGTAATTAACAGATAAACTGTCATCAGAATCAATAAAACGTGCTAAATGATTCAAACTTGTATATAATTAAGTGTCTGCTTTAGAGCTAGAGCTGTAACTTTTATTTTTTTTCTCCCACATCTCACATTTCTCACAAGAATAATTGTGGCAACCTTGTTAACCCTTTCTTTGCTTGATTGAATTAGATTTTCAAATTAGTCACTTAAGGGCAAAGTTCACCTTCACA
Organism: Carlito syrichta; assembly: GCF_000164805.1. Classification (NCBI taxonomy): domain Eukaryota; kingdom Metazoa; phylum Chordata; class Mammalia; order Primates; family Tarsiidae; genus Carlito; species Carlito syrichta. The sequence continues at coordinate 452,508 of NW_007254715.1, read as the reverse complement.
AACATGAAAAATATTTCAGAACTCAATGATCTAAAGACACCACTTGTTTTTCAGCAGGGAAGTAGAATATGTAAGGATGCTTTAATGAACTACTACTAGCACATTAAAAATCCTAAAAGGATAACGAATTAGTTGTAATTTCTGTCTAGTGTTAGATTCAGTGTATTTGCGTGGAGTTCTTAAGATCTTAGTCATCAACATTTTTTCCCCCTTTGGGAAATATTGGCGTTTTTCAGGCAAGATCAGAATTTTAAATAACTTTACCTCACACGGCACTTAGAATAATTCTCTGAATAGATGGTCTTCCATAATTGTTGAATGAATGAATAAATATATGAATAAGGCAATGAATAAAATGGTCAAGATTGTAAAGCCTTCTCTTGCTCAGCCTTAAGAGGAACAGACACACATTTTAAATAATAGACCTTTTGTAATAATTCCCATGTTCTACACCAGCATGAGAAATTATCGACTGTAGGGAAATTTAGAGGTGGAAAAACAGCGATTGTAGAAACGTGAGACTCTGAATGAATCACAGCTTCACACTTAGAGAAGTTCAGGATTAATACCTGTCATCTAATAACTCTAATTTTATAACTCTAACTACAGAAGTTTATTTTCATTAATCTAATTATTTATATCTTTTGCTTTGTTGTGTAGACTCCATGCACATAGAAGATGTTGAAGCCGTTCAGAAGCTTCAGGACGTCTTGCACGAGGCCCTGCAGGATTATGAGGCTGGCCAGCACATGGAAGACCCTCGCCGAGCTGGCAAGATGCTGATGACGCTGCCGCTCCTGAGGCAGACCTCCACCAAGGCCGTGCAGCATTTCTACAACATCAAACTAGAAGGCAAAGTTCCCATGCACAAACTTTTTTTGGAAATGCTAGAGGCCAAGGTCTGACTAAAAGCTTCCTGGGCCTTTCCATCCTGCACGTTGAAAAAGGGAAAATAAACCCAAGAGTGATGTCGAAGAAACTTAGAGTTTAGTTAACAACATCAAAAATCAATAAAGACTGCACTGATAATTTAGCAGCAAGACTATGAAGCAGCTTTCAGATTCCGCCATATCGTCCTGATGAATTTCTTTCTACTTTCTCTGACATCTTCTATTCTCCTTTCCCCCCTCATGTTGCTTCTTCGCCCCCTCCTTTCTTTCCCCTTCCCTCATTTCTTGGCTTCCTTCTACTAGTTCCCTCTCTCCTTTATTTCCTTTCTGCCTGCCTTCTTGCCTTCTTTTTTTTCTGCTGCTCTCTCCTTGTCTTTTCTCATTCTCCCTTTTTTTCTAAAAATTAAATAGCTTTAGTTGTAAAAAAAAATTCCTCTCCTCTCGTCTTCTCTCCTCCCCTCTCCTCGTCCTCTCCTTCTCCTCTCCTTCTCCTCTTCCTTCTGCTGCTGAACTTTAAAAGAGGTCTCTAACTGAAGAAAAATGGAAGCCAGCCCTGCCAAAGGATGGAGATCCATAATATGGATACCAGTGAACTTATTGTGAACCATGCCGTCCCCAATGACTAAGGAATCAAAGAGAGAGCACCAACGTACCTAAAGTACCGTGCAACATAAGCGAATTGACTGAGTGCAGTATTAGATTTCATGGGAGCAGCCTCTAATTAGACAACTTAAGCAACGTTGCATCGGCTGCTTCTTATCATTGCTTTTCCATCTAGATCAGTTACAGCCATTTGATTCCTTAATTGTTTTTTCAAGTCTTCCAGGTATTTGTTAGTTTAGCTACTATGTAACTTTTTCAGGGAATAGTTTAAGCTTTATTCATTCATGCAATACTAAAGAGAAATAAGAATACTGCAATTTTGTGCTGGCTTTGAACAATTATGAACAATAATGAAGGACAAATGAATCCTGAAGGAAGATTTTTAAAAATGTTTTGTTTCTTCTTACAAATGGAGATTTTTTTGTACCAGCTTTACCACTTTTCAGCCATTTATTAATATGGGAATTTAACTTACTCAAGCAATAGTTGAAGGGAAGGTGCATATTATCACGGATGCAATTTATGTTGTGTGCCAGTCTGGTCCCAAACATCAATTTCTTAACATGAGCTCCAGTTTGCCTAAATGTTCACTGACACAAAGGATTAGATTACACCTACAGTGACTCTGAGTAGTCACATATATAAACACTGCACATGGAATACAGATCTGTAGAATGATCAGGAATGCACCTCTTTACCTGGGAGGTACAGTTGCCATATGATTTCTAGCTGCCACGGTGGTTAGGAATGAGATACTGCCTGTTTGCAGAGTTACAGACCTTGTCTCAGAAGGAGCTGTGAGCCAGTATTCACTTAAGAGGCAATAAGGCAAATGCCAGAATTTTAAAACATAAAATCATCAAAGACAGCAGACGCCTGACCAAATTCTAAAACCTAATCCATATGAGTTTATTCATTTAGGAATGTTTGTTTAAATTAATCTGCAGTTTTTACCAAGAGCTAAACCAATATATGTGCTTTTCAACCAGTATTGTCACAGCATGAAAGTCAGTCAGGTTCAAGACTGTTAAGAGGTGTAATCTAATGAAGAAATCAATTAGATGCCCCCGAAATCTACAGTCGCTGAATAACCAATAAACAGTAACCTCCATCAAATGCTATACCAATGGACCAGTGTTAGTAGCTGCTCCCTGTACTATGTGAACAGTCTTATTCTATGTACACAGATGTAATTAAAATTGTAATCCTAACAAACAAAAGAAATGTAGTTCAGCTTTTCAATGTTTCATGTTTGCTGTGCTTTTCTGAATTTTATGTTGCATTCAAAGACTGTTGTCTTGTTCTTGTGGTGTTTGGATTCTTGTGGTGTGTGCTTTTAGACACAGGGTAGAATTAGAGACAATATTGGATGTACAATTCCTCAGGAGACTACAGTAGTATATTCTATTCCTTACCAGTAATAAGGTTCTTCCTAATAATAATAAGAGAGTGAAACTCCAAACAAGTATTCATTATGAACAGATACACATCAAAATCATAATAATATTTTCAAAACAAGGAATAATTTCTCTAATGGTTTATTATAGAATACCAATGTATAGCTTAGAAATAAAACTTTGAATATTTCAAGAATATAGATAAGTCTAATTTTTAAATGCTGTATATATATGGCTTTCACTCAATCATCTCTCAGATGTTGTTATTAACTCGCTCTGTGTTGTTGCAAAACTTTTTGGTGCGGACTCGTTTCCAAAACTATTGCTATTTTGTGTGCTTTAAACAAAATACCTTGGGTTGATGTTTCATCAGCCCAGTGCTAGGAATACTGTGTATCTATCATTAGCTATATGGGACTATATTGTAGATTGTGGTTTCTCAGTAGAGAAGTGACTGTAGTGTGATTCTAGATAAATCATCATTAGCAATTCATTCAGATGGTCAATAACTTGAAATTTATAGCTGTGATAGGAGTTCAGAAATTGGCACATCCCTTTAAAAATAACAACAGAAAATACAACTCCTGGGAAAAAAAAGGTGCTGATTCTATAAGATTATTTATATATGTAAGTGTTTAAAAAGATTATTTTCCAGAAAGTTTGTGCAGGGTTTAAGTTGCTACTATTCAACTACACTATATATAAATAAACTATATACAATATATACATTGTTTTCACTGTATCACATTAAAGTACTTGGGCTTCAGAAATAAGAGCCAATCAACTGAAAACATGAGATGGAGATATGCTAAAAGAACAAGATACGATTTTTAGTTTTCAGTTTAAGTGACTCTCAGCATTACAAAAGAGTTAAGTATCTCACAAATAGGAAATAAAACTAAAACGTAGATCTAAAAGAACTGCACGGGCTTTAGGGTAAATGCTCATCTTAAACCTCGCTCGAGGAACTTTTTTTCAAGTTTCAAGCAAGACCATTTACTTAATGTGAAGTTTTGGAAAGTTATAAAGGTGTATGTTTTAGCCAAATGATTTTAATTTTTATTTTGCTTCTTTTAGGTTTGTTCTTATTTAAAGCAATATGATTGTGTGACTCCTTGTAGTTACACTTGTGTTTCAATCAGATCAGATTGTTGTATTTATTCCACTATTTTGCATTTAAATGATAACATAAAAGATATAAAAAATTTAAAACTGCTATTTTTCTTATAGAAGAGAAAATGAGTGTTGGTGATTGTATTTTAATTATTTAAGTGTCTGTGTTTACCTGCCTAGGAAAACATTTTATGGCAGTCTTATGTGCAAAGATCGTAAAAGGACAAAAAATTTAAACTGCTTATAATAATCCAGGAGTTGCATTATAGCCAGTAGTAAAAATAATAATAATAATAATAATAATAAAACCATGTCTATAGCTGTAGATGGGCTTCACATCTGTAAAGCAATCAATTGTATATTTTTGTGATGTGTACCATACTGTGTGCTCCAGCAAATGTCCATTTGTGTAAATGTATTTATTTTATATTGTATATATTGTTAAATGCAAAAAGGAGATATGATTCTGTAACTCCAATCAGTTCAGACGTGTAACTCAAATTATTATGCCTTTCAGGATGATGGTAGAGCAATATTAAACAAGCTTCCACTTTTGACTGCTCTTTTGTATTGTGTTTCTTTTTTCCCCCCACCAAAGAACAAAATCAATAAACATTGTTCTTTGTTGCTTCCATTCAAAGAGTATCTCTGAGTACCTGTTTCCTAAAAATAAAGTAGGAGTTTAAATAAGAGCTATATAAAGGCTTGTCAGAATGAATTCTATGGTGCCAAGAGACATTTTGCATATTTAAGAGTATGCAAAGTGTCTCATGGCACATTAGAATTCATTCTGACAAGCCTTTATATAGCTCTTATTTAATCTTAAAGCATCTCCACATCATCCTGCATTACTCAAAATCATCGCCTCTATGTCAATGTCATAACAGAAAACTTTCCCCCTATTTTAAGATCGTATTAAAACCTGCTAGAGATACCTATTATTTTCCTCTACCAACAATTAAATCATGCACTCGCAGCAAGCTCATCAGCAAGCTGCAGCCTGTGGGGAGCAGCAGTGAAGTTGCTGACCAGATTTCCTGAATGGGAAGTCAACGGTAACATTTTAGAGATCTGTGTGAATTAGGAGGGGGAGCTGTCTTCAAATTCCAGAGAGTTAAACAGCATTGCTGACAGCAAATGCCTTCCCCTTGCCTTTTTACACTCAGAGAGGTTACAGCCCTTGCTGCTCAGGGTCAAGCTGCAGCTTCCACTGGACCCTCCTGGAGCCATCACCAAAGTGCTAATATGTGCTTTCTTGACTTCTCTGAGTATTTTGAGGGTGTTTTGTCATTGTGTTTGCCCACCATATTTCTCACCTTTCAGAAGTGGCTGGTTCTCTGGAGAAGCAAGCTGATGACAAAAAGGCCACCAAACTGAATCGGTTTTAGGGGCGGAAGATTACCTAAATCACTAAGATGCACTTGCTAGTGGGATAGTTCAGCACCATCTTCTATTTTAATGCGCTTCGAGTGGCAGCAGCTCAACATAGAATCAGACATGTTTTACTTTTTGATATTTTCAAAGTGGGTGGGACTGAAACAATGCAAGATACAATCCTAAAAGGACAAATCAAGCTGAAATCTTCAATATGGGTTACACACATATACAGACTTTTAAGAACTCGTATAAGGATTCTTTTGGTTTTTTAAAATAATTTGAATTGTTACAGGGCAACTTTTCTAGCACTGACATATTTATCATGGATACCTCAGGTGTAAGAGAAAATAAAGTAGATTTGACATTTCAGCATGTTGCATTTTTCAATATATAAACAACAAGTAGCTCTTACAAATTGGGTATATATTTAAGGGATCACTTTTATTTTCACTAGTTGTTTATAAGCATTTGTTTTAAATCAGTGGTTTTTAAACTTGTTTGCATATTGGAACCACCTGGGAGTGTCAGAAATTCATGATGCACATGTGCCACCCACAGAGATTGTAGTTTCACTGACCAGAGGTGTGGCCTGGGCTTTGAAATACTTAGGAAAGATCTCCAGGTGATTCTATGTGAAGACAGGATGGAAAACCGTTGCTTTAAATTTTTATACCTTTCTCACATAAGACAGGAATGTTTTTAAAAACCAAAAACTTCTATACATTGGCTCTTGACATTTGTCAATGTTTTAGAATTTTTTTAAAAATACAAAAATATTTGATTTTTTTTCCCTCACAAACCAGTGAAATACGCTTTGATTGTTTTGACCTCTCCAAAACACATGGAGAAGACATTTTGTTTGATGACTCCCAAGTCACATCTTCTGGTTATAGCCCGTATAAAAACAGAGAAGGTGGCTCAAAAACTTGTGTGCAGAATATCTCACAATCCTTTTTTTTTTTTTTTTGTCTTGCTTGTTTGATTCATCAATGTTCTTTGAAATTAATTTAGGTGTGGTTCAAGATACCTGTGTTTCCCTACTAAAAAAACAAAAGAGCAACAAAATCAGAAAATTTTGTTTTCTTGGAATTATTCCTGATACCTACCTATATATACCAAGTTGCTGATTTCAGTGATAGTGAGAAGTAAGATAGAATACTCCATTCTTGGGGGGCTACAAAAATTTTAGGTGCATTTTGCTCATTATAAAATCTAACTTGTGATTAACCTGAAAAAAAAGAAAGAAAAGGAGATGTATGCTTGAGGTGTTTGTTTCATCCACAAAGGTTTACGTACTAAATGAGTAGTTCCAGGTCAGCGTGCCTGGCCCTTTCAAATGTCTAAGTCTGGCTTCTCCTGCCCCTTGGTACTGTGGAAAAAACAAAATGAAACAGGAAACAGTAGATTGATTGCATGTTGCATCTTATTATGAAACCAAATAGAAAAGAAAAGAATTTCAAAATATAATCCTCCTTTCCCAGGAGTATTTGTCTTGTTCTTCATGAAGTTAAAGGTCTGAAATAATGTGACCATCAGGGGCTCAATGTTGCATGTCCATGCCAGTTGGTCCAAGGGCTTGTTATGATGGTAATGACCTACTGAAACGTGAGCTTGGATTGCAACAATACAATTTCTACTAGCTCACCCGCTGGGAGAAATATTTTATTATTGTCAAATATCCTCTATAGAGATTTGTTTTGCCTGTTTCTGTTTAAATTAAATTCAAAGCAGAACTGCATTACTATTTCTCTGGAGTATATTTCAGATAAACAACTAGTCTCAAAATTTAGGATTCCTAGCTAGTTCAAATTTGTTTATTAGCAGAAAAATTACAATAGGTGACACCATAGCTGCGGGAATATTATGATTGCCACCACACAAGAGATTTGCATACTGAGTCCGTGGCCTAAAAGCAAGAACAATTCCCTTTTTCATTACAGATACCAGCCAGATTAATAATTAACTATTTCATCAGTTGTAGAATCTTAAAAAAAAGGACCAATATGCTAATGTGTCAGCATAACATGACACAGAATTTTGAGCATGAGAAACTTTGTGCCAAGTAAGAAATAATTTTAGATTTAAGATCATAAACCAAAGGTGTATGTAAGTATAAATTGAAAAAAAAAAAGATAGTCGAGATGGCACAGCCATGAGTTAAAATATTCTTTAAGGATAATATATCTTTTACAATATTATTATTTTTTTAATTTTAATTTTTTTATTTTAAAATGTGGGGCACAATTCAGGGTTAGGTATACAAATGTTCATTATGCAGATACCCTTGTTGATGAGGTGTGCCCCTCTTCTCCAGGCAGATTCCCACTAATGCCAATCCCTTTCTTATAGTATTACAATAGTTGTTCAAGGTTCAATTATGAGTGAGATCATAAGATACAGTATTATTTTTTAAAGGAATTGAAAAGAATGTCCTGGAGTATATGGAATTATTTCTATAATTTTTCCAGAGGTCTCCATACTGCAACTTTGACAAAGGATCCCAAAACAGCAAAGTTTTAGTCTATACACATTTTGTTGCATGCAGTCGAATTAGAACTGGACTTTGGGGGGGAAAAAAAGCCTGTTAGCTTTGTGAAAATAATAGGGACCTGAGCGTGTCATAATAGGCTGAATTTTGGAGAACTGAGCTTAGATAATGCAAATGAACTTTTGGGAGGGGTCTTTAAAAGGACCTAGCAGGAAAGTATTTCAGACTAGCAGGAGCATTAAATCACACTATTTACATTCCAATTCAATCTGCCACGTTCAGTCCCATTTCACAGTTTTGCTGGGAAGTGAAGAACTGTCTGCTGTTTTTCCAAACCAACATAGAAAAGTCATAAGAGAAGTTTCCAAAATGAGGTCTATAACTATATACAAGTGTTGGCTTTTTTCCCTTTAAAATATGTGATTTCATATCATCACAAATGAAAAATACTAAAGATTGATGTTTTAAAAAAAAAACTACCCTGCAGGAATTTTTATAATAATATCTCAGATTTAAAAAACAAAAACAAATTCCACTTGAGTTTTACTTTCCCTGAGTCTTCCTTCTGTAAACAAAATGAATTGATCATCCCTAATGTATTAACTTTACTAATGCTTATAAATCACAACAAGAAATATAGTCTATAATTTTAACTTAAGTATAGAAAAAAACTCTTCTTCCACAGAAATAAATATGTAGTTGAGAGTAATTTCTGGGCTGGGTATTAAGTAATTCATATACATATGTTTTTACACACAAGGGCTTCTATGAACATGACTTATCTGTTTTGGTTTAATACAATTTTATGAGGCTGCTGAGGCAGTTCACGCCTGTAATCCCAGTGCTTTGGGAGGCTGAGACAGGAGGAGTACTTGAGGACAGGAGTTCAAGATCAATCTGGGCAACATAGTGAGACCTCTATAATCAATCAATCAATCAGTAATATTAGCCAGACATGATGATGTGTGCCTGTAGTCTTAACTACTTGGGAGGCTGAAATGGGAGGATCACCTGAGTTTAGGGAGTCAAGGCTGCAATGAGCTATGATTATATCACTGTGCTCTAGCCTGAACGACACAGCAAGGTCCTGTCTCAAAAATCAATCAACAAATATAGCTTTGTAGTGCTAAAATATACAGAAAAAAGTGATAAAGAGAAACAGTGCACCATATTAGTTACAAACACGAACTCTGAGTCTTGTGATGCATGGGTTCAAATCAGGTTCTGCCACTAACCTACTGTGTGATGTTCTACTAGTGAAGTCTATTCTGCTTAGATAAACTGGGGTGTAAATATACTATCAAAGGATTGTTTTATGATTAAATTAGATAATTTTGGAAATATCTAATTTTTAAAAGGTCAATACATTGAAAATTCAATTTCTTTCTTCTTTTTTTTTTTCTTCCCCAAGAGAGGCTAGATAGACTTCCAAGATAATCTAACTGAAACTAGGAGAAAAAGCCATTAGGTTAGGGGTGAGAATGGGTTGGGGTGGGGAGGTGGGACAGTGGGGGTGGGAGTGGGAAGGAATATACGTATTTGGGATCCAGATGCATAGTAGGCAGCTTTGGGAGCTTCTCTTGAGAGGACAACACTGAAGTAGTACAGAGTCAGGTTGATGACAATGTAGGTTTGACCAGAAACCAGGCATGACCCTAACTGTGTGCTGGGCACAATGCTAAATTCCTTGAATACATTATAAAATTTAAGTACTATTAATATCTCCATTTTATACCTGAAGAAACGGAGACTCAGGGAAATTAAATCACTTGCTCAAGGGCCATATAGTTAGAACATGATTCAGTTATATTTGAATTCAGTTTGTCTAACTCTTGAGCCTAGTATCTTAAACACTAGCCCTGTACTGAACAGTTTCTTGAAAATGAATAATAGAAAATACATACTTTTTCTTATTTTGGATATGTGAAACAGAATAAATTCATTCTGTTGCTTGGATCAAGGAATACTATCTCATTCTTTCGTGTCACCTTTATTCCTTTATCTACTGGGTCCCCTTGTGAATCCTTGAAAAACGTAGAAGCGTTCCTTGTTCTCCACAACCTCGTCAGCATCTGTTGTTGCTTGTTTTATTAATGATGGCCATTCTTACTGAGGTTAGGTGTATCTCAATGTGGTTTTGATTTGCTTTTCTCTGATGATTAGTGAGGCTGAGCACTTTTTCCTGTGTCTGGTGGCTGCCCATATATCTTCTTTTGAGAGGTGTCTATTCATGTCTTTTACCCACTTTTTAACGGGCTGTTTGTCTTTTTTCCTTTAGGCACGTTTGAGTTCTTTGTAGATCCTAGATGTTAGGCCTTTGTCAGATATACAGTTGGCAAATATTTCTCTCATTCTGTGGGCTGTCTCCCTGCTCTCTTGGCAGTTTCTTTTGCTTTGCACAAACTCATCAGTTTGATGAGGTACCATCTGTCAATGTTAGTTCTTATGATATGGGCACTTAGGGTTCTGATCAGGAATTAGTTGCCAGTTCCAATTTCCATAAGGGTGTCTCCTGCATTTTCTAAGATTCTTATAGTTTGAGGTTTACATTTGGGTCTTTGATTCATTTAGAGTCAATTTTTGTGTACAGTGATAGGCAGTGGTCCTGTTTCAATCTTCTGCATGTGATCAGCCTGTTTTCCCAGCACCATTTACTAAATAGGTTCTCCTCTCCTCGGTGTTGTTGTTGGAGGCTTTGTCAAAGATGAGTTGGTTGAGGAATTGAGGCTTTGCTTCCAGAATCTCTATGCTGTTCTGTTGGTCTATATGCCTGTTCTTATACCAATACCAGGCTGTTTTGATTACTGTAGCCTTATAGTAAAGTTTGAAGTCTGGAAGTGTGATCCCTCCTGCTTTGTTTCTCTCTCTCTCTCTCTCTCTCTCTCTCTCTCTCTCTTTCTCTCTCTCTCTTTTTCTTTCTTTTTTTTTTTTGAGTTGGAGTCTCACTCTGTCGCCCAGACTGGAGTGCAGTGGCCGCTCCCGGCTACCGCACCCTCGACCTGCTGGGCTCCGGTGATCCTTCCGCTTCAGTCTTCCAAGTAGCTAGAACTACAGGCGCAC
>NW_007254715.1:407992-441442 GCF_000164805.1 Carlito syrichta | reverse complement strand
ATTCCACTCACCTCAGCCTCCCAAAGCACAGGATTACAGGCTGAGCCACCGAGCCCGGCTTGTTTCTTTTGCTAAGTATTGTTTTGACTGTTCATGGTCATTTATGTTTTCATATGAATTTCTGTTTTGTCATTTTCAGATCTGAGAAGAATGATGTTGATAATTTAATGGGTATTGCATTGAATCTGCAGATTGCCTTTGGTAGGATGGACATTTTAACAATGTTGATTCTTCTATTCATGAGCGTGGAATATTTTTCCATTTGTTTGTATCCTCTTGGATTTCTTTGAGCTGTGTTTTGTAGTTCTTATTGTAAAGGTCTTTCACTTCTCTGGTTAGGAAGATGCCAAGGTAGTTCATTTTTTTGTGTGGCTATTGTGAATGGGATTGTGCTTTTAAATTGGGTCTCTGCCTGCTTGTTGCTGGTGTATAGGAATGCAGCTGTCTTTTGCATGTTTATTTTGTACCTGAGACTTTGTCAAAGTTCTTTATCAGTGCAAGCAGGTTTTTGACAGATTCTCTTGGATTTTCCTTTGTGGCTAAGTTAGTACTCAATTTTTGAGAAAGTTCCATGTGAGCTCAAAAGGAATGTAAATATTCCAAGTGGAGGGTGAAGTATCTACTTTTAAAATTTTATTAATGATATTCAAATATTTCCTAGCTGCTTATTTTTTTTGTTCTGCTTGATGTTAGTTTCTAAGAGATATATGTTAAAATCTCCAATTACAATTACTCATTTATTTCTATGTCTGTCAGTTGATTGGGGGTTATGTCATCAATTACATGCATGATCATTATCATGACATTTTAATAGATCATTGTCTTTAACAGTAAAATAATGTCCCCTTTAAAACATTTCAGGTTGGGCACAGTGGCTCATCCCAGCATTTCGCAAAGCTGAGGCAGGAGGATTGCTTGGGTCTGGGAGTTCAAGACCAGCCTGGGCAACATAATAAAACCTCGTCTCCACAAAAAAGTAAAAAACTAGTCGAATGTGGTGGTGTGCACCTGTAGTCCCAGCTACCTGAAAGGCTAAGGTGGAAAGATTGCCTGAGCTTAAGATATCAAGGCTGCAATGAGTCATGATCATTCCACTTCACTTTAGCTGGGTCAACAGAGTAAGACACTAACTCAAAAAAAGAAAAAAATCAAACATAGGGAAATGTAGACATTTCTTTATACATTTTTATAGTTAACACTCATGAAAGCATCAACCAAGTCAAGAATCAGAACATTGCAAGCTTCAAAAACATCAAACCTATTTTCATTCCCCCAACAAAGGTAATTATAACCCACTCTTCCTTCTAAGCATACATCCAAAGCACCATAGAAGTCTGTCTGCTTTTGACATTTATATAAATTGAAATATACAGTACACAATATTTTGTGACTGGCTTCCTTCAGTCAACATTACTTTTAAGAAATGCACCCATGTCATGATCAACAGTAGTTTGATTATCTTCAGTGCTGTATACTACTGTTAGTTTTTGTCAAATGATGGACACTTGAGTTGTGTAGAGTTTTTGCTCTTATGAAGAATGCTTCTATGAATTTACTTGTTTGCACATCACCTGACCTAAATGAGCATGCATTTGTTAATATATTCTTAAGGATAGCATTGCTGTGTCACAGAGTCCATAATGGTTCAACTTCAGTAGATAATTCTAAACTATTTTCCGAAGTGGTTGTACCAACATACTCTTCCAATAACAGCATGGGAAAGTATGGGGTGTTGTTCAGACATAGACTGTTTCCCCATCCCTCAGGGAGAGGCCTCTGGCCAAGGCTGGTAATGAGTTATGGGATGTATATGACCAAGCAAAACTGAAAACAATGTAGTCCTCACTCTTAATCAATATAATTGTAAACACCTATAGCAATTTGAATAATCAACTTGCTTTACTATGATATGAAATCACTTGATACAGCCCTGAGGCTTGGGTTCTTCACTGCCTTTGGTGCTTCCCATACGCTTTAGTGAACCAGCATCTTTCACTCTTAGACCTCCAGGTGACTTCTTTGGAATAGATAAACTTTATGTGCAAGCCCTCGCAGATTTTGGATTACTGTGTTACAGAGAGTTTTCTAAAAGTCTGAATGCTATTGCGTATTTTAAAATTTTGATCATTTTATAATCATGTAGTGGTATTTCATAATGATTTGCATTTTCATCTCCTTGAAGACTAATAATATTGAATGTTTTTTCATACCTACACTAATCATTTGAATAGTTTTTTAAATGAAGTTTTTATTCAACTCAATTGCCCTTTCACATTTCTGACAGTCTGTACTTATTGATTTACAGATTTCTTTTTTTAAAAAGATGTGAGGTACAATTCAAGGTTACTTATGCAAATGTTCATTATGCAGGTACACTTGTTGACGAGGCGTGCCTCTTCCCCTGGCAGTTTCCCACTACTGCCAATCCAATCCCCCTTCCCTCCCCTTTCCCACTATAGCCAATTCCTTTCTTACAAGATTATGTTAATTGTTCTAGGTCTGCTTATGAATGAGAACATGTGGTACTCAGTTCTTTGTTTCTGTGATGGATCACTCAATATTACAGACACTAAGTCCATTTGAGTTGCAGCAAAGTTCATCATTTTGTCCTTCTTTATGGCTGCGTAATATTCCATTGTGTATATGTATCACATTTTTTTATCCAGTCCTCTCAATGGGCAGCATGGTTGATTCCATGTTTTTTGTTATTGTGAATAGTGCAGCAATAAACATGTGTGTGCAGGTATCTTTTATAGATATTTTCAATATATTCTAGGTATGATCCAGATATAAGCAAATAACTTCTCTACTTCTGTGGCTTGAATTTTCACTCTTAATGGTATCTTTTGATGAAGAAGTTCTTAATTTTAATATGATCCAAGTTATCAATCCTTTAGTGCTTTTAATTCTGTTTTTTTAAAAAAATCTTTCCCTTCTTTGAGTAAATAAAAATACTTTCAAATATTATTTTATAAAAGTTTTATAATTTTATTTATGTCTTTTAGAGTTTTCAAATGACCCAGAATTACTTTTGTGTATGATCTAAAATGAAGGTTACATTTTATATATTTTTTTCTATATGGGCATTCAATTCTCTAAACACTTTTATTGAAAAGTGTTGACCAATACTTTTATTGACCTTTCTCTACAGTTCTGAAGTGTCACTTTTGTTAGCATAGGTCTTTTTAGGGTCCTCTTTTTATGTTTTATTCATTTGTCAATCTTTGTGCCAATCCTTTACATTCTTAATTACTTCCTAAAAAATGTATGATAAGACTTGATATCTGACAAAGCAATTCCTCTTCATTATTGTCTTTTCCTAAGTGTTTGACTTTATCTTTTCTATATAAAATACACAATTATCTTGTCAATTTACACACACACATATACACACATACATGTTAATATTTTCATTGGGATAGCATCGATTCTTTAGATCAATTTGTAGAAAATTTACAACTATGTTATACTGAGACTTCCTATTCATAAGCGTGTTATCTCTCAATTGTATTCAGGGCTTCTTCGAGTTTTGGATGCTTTTATAAAATAGCATCTTAAAAACATCTTGAATTCTTATAACAGCATAAATATTGTAAATGTTATAAATGTTTTGCTGCTATTATGAAGGGTATATATCTTAAGCTACTTTTACAATTTCATGATCTGTTTTCTACTGATATATAGAATTTACATTGATTTTGTATATTGATTTTGCCTCCACCAACCTGGATAAACTCAACTGTTAATCCTAATAATTTATCTATGAGTTTTTCTGAATTTTTTTACATACACAAACATATCATTCACACATCTTTACTGCTTTCTTTTTCCCCTCTTATCCCTTTGATCTTTTATTTCTTATCTTTATCTTATTGCACTGGCTAGTTCATGCTGAATAAGATGGACAGTGGTGACAGTAAGTGATTTTGCCTTATTTTCTACCTTAGAGAAAAAGCTTTCAGCCTTCACCATAAAGTTTGATACAGATTCCTTATAGACACCATTTAAAAGATTAAGAAAGTTTTTATCTTTTTCTCTGATTTCTGAGAATTTTTATAATGCATAGACTTTGCATTTTATTAAATAACTTTTCTTGCATCTGTTAAAATGGTCTATGATTTTTTTTCCTTATTCTGGATCATATAGTTTTTGTCCTTCTTCTGTTAATATGGTTTATCACATTTATATATTTGTGTCTGTTGGCCCCTCTTTGCATCCCTGAGATAAATCTCACCTGATCATGGTGAATGGTCCTTTTAAAGTGCTGCTGAATTCTATTTGCTAGTATTTGTTGAGGAGTTTTACATCTATGTTCGTCAGGAATATTGGCTTGTAATTTTCTTTCTTTTTTTTTTTTTTAGCATTTATGTCTGGTTTTGGTATCAGGGTATATTTATCTCTTTTTATATTATTTTTGTTAGTTGATTGTTGTGCAAATTTTTCCATTTCATCTAAATGTTCTGACTGATCTTTTAGTGACTTCAGGGCCTATAGTTTCCTGTGACTGCTGTAACAATTACCACAAACTTAACAGCATAAAACAATAGAAGTTTATTTTCTCACAGCACTGAAAGCCCAAAGTCTGAACTAAGTTTCACCAGTTTAATATCAGTGTTGACAATGCTGAGTTCCTTTTGGAGCCTCTAGAAGATTATCCATTCCTTGTCTTTTTCTGCTCCTGATGGCTACCAGCCTTCTTTGTCTTGTGGCCATATTAGTCCAATATCCAAAGCCAGTACTTTCAAATCTTTCTCTGCTCTATCTCCAGATAGACTTCTCTGTGTATAATATCTCCTCCTTCCTTTTTCTTATAAAGATATTTGTGATGGCACTAGGATAATCTAATATAATCTCCTGTGTCAAGATTCTTAATTATACTTGTGAAGACCCTTTTTCCAATTAAGTTTATATTCACAAGTTTCTAGGATCAGAAACTCATGTCTCTTTAGGATATTATTCACCCTACATACGGTGACGTTCCCTTTTTAAACAATTTCTGACATTGATTTGTATTCTCTCCTTTTATTTCTTAATCGGTCTCTCCAAGGTTTATACATTTTAAAAGTTTTTTCAAAGAACAAACTTGGATTTTTATTGTTGTTGTTTTCCCTCTGTTATACGATTGCTGATATGGTAATTTCAATTCTTACTCTAAATCTTGCTATTGGCTCCTTAGATTAATTTTGCTTTATTTGTCTAACTTCTTGAATTAGATACATCCTCATTAGCTTTCAGCCTTTCTTCTTTATTAATATATGGTATGAAATTTCCTCCATGACAGCCCTTTTCCCACCTCACTACTCCCTTTTCCTGCTTTATTTTTCTCCTGCAGCCATCACCATTTCTTTCTTTTTCTTTCTTTTTTTCTTTCTTTTTTTCTTTCTTCCTTCCTTTCCTTCCTTCCTTCCTTCCTTCCTTCCTTCCTTCCTTCCTTCCTTCCTTCCTTCCTTCCTTTCTTTCTTTCTTTCTATCTTTCTTTCTTTCTTTCTTTCTTTCTTTCTTTCTTTCTTTCTTTCTTTCTTTCTTTCTTTCTTTCTTTCCTTAATTTTGAATTGGAATCTTACACTGTCACCCAGGCTGGAGTGCAGTGCATGATCATAGCTTACTGCTGCCTTGACCTCCCAGGATCAGGGGATCCTTCCACCTCATCCTCCTGAGTACCTGGGAAAATGGACGTGTGCCACCACGCCTAGCTAACATTTTATGTTTATTTTTTTTTTAATAGAGATGAGGTCTCGCTATGTTGCCCAGACTGGTCTCAAACCCATGGGGTCAAGTGAATCAAGTAACTCACTCCTTAGCCTACCAAAGTGCTAGGATGACAAGCATGAGCCACCATTAACATTTCTATATAGCACCCCTAATTTCTTTATTTTGCTGTTGCTTGTTTCCAAGAAGGTATGCTCCATGAAGCAGGGTGTGTGTGTGTGTGTGTGTGTGTGTGTGTGTTGTGTGTGTCTGTGTGTTGGTCAGTTTTTCTCATCCCTGTATATGTGGCATGTGTCTAAAGCAATGTCTGTTGCCCATACTGAAGAATAATTGAAAGTCCGTCATTCCCTGAGCACTCTGGCACCTATGGAAGAATGAGAAGAAACAGATATGTTCCTTGTATTCATGTGCTGCTGGGTTAGAGGGAGAGCAGGCTTTCCACAGAAGATTAAAGTCATAGCGAGTCCTTATAAAGAGGAAGAGTTGGTCGCTAAGGAGTGTGAAATGAGAACTCTAATCCAGCCTCAATAGATTGAAGAAGGCATCCCTGAATAAGAAATAGACGAACTGAAAATAACTAGCTGTTAGCTTCCCTGTAGAGAGGGCGGAAGAGAGGGGAATAAATTGGTACAGGAGATCTTAAACAAAGCTATCCACCAAATACATGCTGAATGATAACAATTAGAGGTCAATTGCTGATCTCCCAATTGTACCATATTTGATAGCATGCAAATCACTTGAGTGCCATGGATGTTTGCTTTTCTGATTGGTTCTTTCGGCTCCCAGTAACATCAATGCTCTCCCAATGTAATTGCCTATGCTAAAGCAGTCATACACCTTGTCATATGTTTTAAGATAAAGTATCGGCATAAATAAATAAAAGTAATAAATATAATGTTCCATAAAAGCAGTCCTAAGTTATTAGAATATTAACTAAATTCTAGTTCTCTTTTTCTGTCCAGCCACCAAATTCTTTTTTTATTTAAGAATAACATTTGTATCGAGATTTATAATCCTCTCTGTCTCAAATAGAATTGACTTGCTTTTAGTCTATATAGGTTTATGTTTTTTAAAAGTTCTTATTTTTAATTTTTTAAGGTTGCATTTTGTGCTTCCTCATACAAAATCTATATGGCAGTTTTGTCCATAGAGCATTTCCTGGCTTGTGTCAGAGCTTGGTACCATCTGTACTTGCTACTGTTTTCCTTGTGCCAGATGCTCTTTACGGATAGGGAATTTATTCTCATTCTTTTGCCCACACCTCTCTCTTCAATTTAAGGGATATAGTCACAGATCACAGGCTAAAGAGTAGAGGTATTTTACTTGAAAGTAATTCTGTCACCATCTAACCTTTTGCATGTGCCCCATAAACCTACCCAGTGGAATTTGAGAGGGAATTAATTACTTGTTTCAGATTAGCTTTAATAAAGTTATGTAGGAAGCAGTTTTCTAAATTCAATATCTTTGTTTCCAAAGTGGTATAACTTACGTATAAAATGTTTTATATACATCAAATCCATGCTTCTTTAAACTTTATAAAAAGGAAGCAGGGTAAAAGTTTAATCACAAGAAAAGGAGATAGGACCTATAAAAAAGGAAAATTAATAAAAAGAGAAAATGAAGTAACAGTTTTTCAATTAATCTTCCCAGGACCACTATAAGATCTGTGTTATCTTTAGCTGGAAAACAGAAAAAGAGAGAGCGATCATTCAGAAAGCAAGTAGGAGAGACTGAGATTTGCATCTGGGTCTATATGACTTTAAAGTTTGTGTTTTATCCACCATCCCAAGATGCCTCTGAGAACTAATGAGTGAGTAAATAAAGTAAGATGAAAATAAGGGAAATTAGAAAAATGAGGCCTAAATAGTTTCTTTTATATGAAGCTTCCATTCAACAACTATAGGTAATTAGGTAGCTTTCTGGATATGATGTTATTCTTTGCTAGTTTGATTTTGAAACCGGTACTTGATTTCTAAGTATAACATTGATAGATGTTTCAGAATGGCAATAGAATCTTCTTCAAATCAAATAACATACTTGAATATTTGTGTCCATTGGATGTGAAGACACAATGGGAAAAACTGACTGTGACAAATAAGAAAAACAACAGGATAGTCTGTTATGTCCATTTACAGACAGCTAGAGGTAAATCAAGAGAAAGAACTGAAACTCAAATTGCCTTTTCTTTCACTTTAGTTCTCAGAAGTAAGAGGCAAACCCCAGTGTGCCGTTGGTCTAGTTCTGGGAGTTGCTCTTCTATAGATAAATAATAAAATAAAATAAAATAAAATAAAAAGAGAATATTTGGTAACTCTTCTATAGAGATCTCTCGGGTCAAGTGTAAGTAGCTCATGTGCTAGGTCCTTCAGGGATGTAGAGTCAGGGAAGGGGATCAAACATACCCACATATTTGGAGCTATGAGAAGTCAAAAAAGAAGCAAAATCTTTACCAGGGAAGCTCAGGAAAGGTCTCGGTGAAGATCCTTCAAGTTGACACCACAGTACAGAAAATCAGGGATCAGGGAAGAATTCTTTAATTACTCCGTCTGTAATTAAATGCCAAATAGGGTAATACATCTAGTTTGGCATCTTCAAATTGTAAAACTGATCAGAGAACCTGGAACATGCTTAGCAAGTCTCATAAAAGGTATAGAATGACAAATAAGAAAAAATTGAAAGAATTCATGTCAGTAGACAATGTTTGTTGAGAATGAGTTATCTTCAAATTCAGTAAGTTTTACCCGAAAGGAGCATTGGGCAGGGGCCCAGA
This sequence comes from Carlito syrichta, assembly GCF_000164805.1. NCBI lineage: Eukaryota > Metazoa > Chordata > Mammalia > Primates > Tarsiidae > Carlito > Carlito syrichta. The sequence continues at coordinate 432,963 of NW_007254715.1, read as the reverse complement.
ATATCCGAAGTTTTGAGGATGATTATATCTGGGACTTTACACAAGCCATGTCACCTTTCAACACTGGCTCCATCATCTGTAAGACAAGGAAGTTGTACTCAATTATTGCATGTGTTCTTTCCTAGCTATAAAATCATGTATTCTAGATATGTAAAGAATATATACCTGCAAAAGTTGATGAGAGTCCAGCCAAAGTACTCAAAGAAGACAATAATATGATAGGCTTAAATAAAAGGAAAATAAAGTATGCAATTAAAAATATTCTCTCCCACGACTTTGGGAGGCTGAGGTGAGTGGATTGCCTGAGCCTGTGGGTTCGAAACCCGCCTGGGCAGCGAGACCTCATCTCTACAATAAATCATAAAATCAGGGTGTGGTAGTGCATGCCTGTAATTCTGGCTACTTGGAAAGCTGAGGGATCGCCGGAGCCCAGCAAGTCAAGGCTGCGGTGGCCGGGAGCGGCCACTGCACTCCAGTCTGGTCCAGTGGTCCAGTCTGGGTGACAGAGTGAGACCACGACTCAAAAAAAAAAAAAAAAAAATTCTCTTCTCCTTAGGTTTTCTTTGAGTCACTTTAAATATCATAAAATTATGACACAACCATTTGCTATGGACAGTTTTGGCATGCTTAACATTTATCTGGTGCTTCTGATTAATCAAATGCTAGATTTAACACTTTACATGCTTTATTTTGTCTAATACTAAAAACCTATGAGGTAGCTGCTATCATTGTCACCACTTTGACAATGAGGAAACTGAAGCTTGCAGAGATTAAATAACTTCCTTTGGGCCATATATAAACTAAGAGGCAGATCTGAGATTGGACCTCCATCTGTCCCACTGCAAAGCACTTGCTCTTAGCCTTGACAACCTCCTGTATCAAGCAAAGAATGTGCCAGATCAATTTGTGAGATCCCTTCTTTGATTCTGTGATCATGGAACAGCTGATAAAATTTTGAGTGCAACTTTTTTTTTCTTCAGATGTTACTTATCAAGGAACACATATCTAGTGTTTACAGAAATAAAAGTTCTATTACATTTCCTCATGTCAGAGTACAGAGGGTTTATATGCTTCTCTGGGAAGAAAAGGAAATACAGCTGTTTTGCAGGTAATAACAGTTTATTTTATGTCCTATTTTCTTTAACAGTGATTGCTCTTACTTGGAAACTCTCCTGGCATTTTGTAGGCAATAAAGACATAAAAAGAATGCTCTTTGCAGGGAGTTTCACAAGCCTGGCCCCCAGTCTGTAATCTATGGCAGAAGGCATCTGCAACCTGATTCCGAAGCAGTTTATCAATACTTCCAACAGAAACACAGGGGCCAAGGCCACTCTCCTGTGCCTCGGGTCAAGTCTCCCATCACTGGAGCCTCTGACGCCATTGTGAGAAAAAGAGCCATGCCGATTTGAGAAAATGCTGAGGGAAATATTTCTTGCAAAGCAGAAACAGAAATAAAAACTTGACCACTGCAAAGTAAAAACTTGTAATTTGATGTTAATAACAATTATTGTCTGATTAAATATCCTTGTCCAGGTTCAGGGCTAGTCTAGACCAGAGCTATAACATTTATATATTTAATATTTTATTTTTATTTTCATTTTAGAGTTGTAGGGCACAAGTGAGGATTTATTACATAAGTAGGCTGCATATAGATGAAGTTTGGGCTTCTAGCTGGCCCTCGGTTCCCCTTGTAGTAGATTAGGTACCCATTGTGTTGTCTCGTGTCTCCACCCCAAAATAAACGATATTGGCTGCCTTGGAAAAGTCCATCTTCAGGCATCCTCCTTGCTCATTCCTGCTCCCTTGATCTCTAGAAGGTCCTATTCTGAGTGACCCTGAGGTGACAAGTCTGGTCCTCTGATCACTCATTGTTCCTCATTTGGGTCTCATTGGGCCTTACTTGCTACTAATAAATTAACCTAGATTAATGGGCATGGGCACCAATAGATGATTTGCCTTTTAAATTTTACTCTTTGAAAAAATATAGTACCTATTTAGACATCATCGCTCCATGCAATACACCATGTGAAGTGTTTTATATAGATGAGCTCCAAACTCTTCCAAGAGCCCTTTGAGATAGGTATTTATGGGGGAGCAATGGGGACCTGGAAAGCAAAGGGATCTGTTTACAACCCTACAGACGAATGGGAGATGATGGCGGCAAAATTTGCATCTTGACCACTCTCCTGTATTTTCTACCCTTGACATTTTAAACATGGCTATTGGAGAAATTGCTATAATTATAGCTTTCTCAGGCTTCAGGCAGACCGTGTAAGAGTGAGCAAGGAAGAACGCATGGTGTCTTGCAGATTCGTCTCTCTTCAACTGAATTAACTCAAGGATTGTTTTCTTTTTCTTTTTTGATGTACAGTTCTTTTACTGGATGAACGTAAACATTTCTGCTAATCCATAAAAAATGTATGTTTCCCTTCCATTGGCTACAATAAAAATTTAAAACAGAGGGCCATTAAGCAAATTACAAAACTGAGAAGAAAGACTGTGCCTCCATTAAAAGTAAAACTACACAAAAAAGTAACTCAAGGATTTTCTATTATCCTTGTTCATTCTCTCACTGCCTGCTCACACCAAATAGAATAATAATAATAATAACAATAATAGTAATACCCTGTCATACTCTCTTAGAATAGTAGAATACTTTGTTAGATGGTTTTAACTGGCTCAAGAATGGGATCTCAGTCCCAGTAGTGTTTACTTCTCTTAGCTGCTCTTTACAAGTTTGGAGAAGTAGTAACATCATATCTAGGACACTGAATTTGTAGGACTTGATAGAGAGACACTATGGAAATAGGGTAATTTATATTATTGGTTTTTTTCATTGCTATGGACTTTGAGGAAATGCATGAGTGTTAGTGGTTGATATTTGTTTGTTTTAATGATGGTGCTGTTCAGAAAGCAATGGATTAAGAAAAATCTCATGACCTACTACAATGTATTGCTATTGAGTTCAGCATGCATGTGAGGAAACAGTCAAATAGAATATTTTGCAATGTGCAATGATACTAAAGGATAGGGATGTTTCATGGTACTGAGACTAGGACCTCCTGGGCAACCCCCTAAGCACACATACTTCAGCATTTTAAAGATCAATTATTAGATTAAATAACCAAGAGCAACACCTTGGGACACCATCAGTCTGCACGCAATGGCAATAGGTATATACTGTAGTATCTGTTCACTGATTAGAACAAGCACTGCAGAAAGTGCCCATGGAGAAAGGGTGCAAAGGTTCCTGTTGTGGTGAGCCGGAATCAAGCACCTGTGTGTGAACTGAGAATGGCATTCAGAAATATTTGCCTAGACACAGCTATTGGGAGAAAAATATGATAGTATTTAAGCATTTACAGACTGTAACAGACTGTAAGGGGGCAAGCTGGTCTTTTTTCTACTATTGCACAAATGGAAAAAAATGGGATTGCAATAGAATCTAAAGATATGGATGAATGTTATAAATGAATGTTCTGTGGTACAGCTGGAAATTGAACATCTCACAGGATTTTCAGAACGGGATAGATTTCTTACTCTTAGAATGGGGGAATGCCAACATTGTTTACAATCTGTAGAAGGAGGATTCTCTTTCTTTCTTAGATATTTTGTTCTCAAGAACTTTTTGCATTTTCCCACATGGAAGAATTATTTGCATGAATAACACTTCAAAAAGAGTCTCTGTAATACCAGCAACATTACTAGATATTTGGTGTTTTTTTTCATTTCTGATAATATTCACAAATATATAACTCTTATTACATTGTCTTAGTATTTCTAATATATAAAACTTTGTCACATATTGGCTAGATGACTTTTCCTGACACTCTGCCTCCAGGTCACCGAGCCTTACCAGTATTTCTTGAGTAATAGTCAATATATATCTATAATAGATAAGTTGAATGTGACTGCAAAAAGACCTTATAAAACCAACCTAGTATGAATGCAAATCTCACATTGCTATATAATTTCATTTGTGATTAATATCATTTAATATTTAAAACTACTTTGCACAATCCTTGGGACATAATAGAACTTAATTATTGTGTAAACTGATGTTCATAAAATTGATAATAATATCGATATATTTAAAGAAAAATCAGATACTACATAATAGTTTTAACAAGTCGGTTGATTGCCTTGGCAGCCTTAATACAGCACTGAAGGTCTAGATATTGAATATTTTAAATAATCAAATATACCAAATAAATTACTACAAAATTGCACATACTTATTTAGCCAGACCGGTATGTATGTGTGCCAGGTACTACACTTAGAGCTAAAAAAACATAGCTAAAAATACAGCCCTATTTTCAAAGGGTTTGGTGGGTTCTTAGATACAAGTATAGAATTTATATATCACATATATATCACATGTCTACACTGCACATAACTTTACATATACAGTTAACCTTTGAACAATGCAGATTTGAACTACATGGGTCCACTTATACGTGGATGTTCTTCTGCCTCCACCCACTTCTGAGACAGCAAGATCAACCCTTCCTCAGCCTCATTCTCCTCAGTCTACTCAGTGTGAAGCTGATGAGGATGATGACCCTTATGATGACCCACTTTCACTTAATGAAGAGTAAATATATTTTCTTTTTCTTGTGATTTTCTTAATAACATTTTCTTTTCTCTAGTTTACTTCATTGTAAGAATACAGCATATTATATATAATATAGAAAATACGTATTAAGGGACTGTTATCGATAAAGTCTCTGGTCAACAGCAGGCTATTAGTGGTTAAGTTTTCTGGGAAGCAAAATTATGTGGGAATTTTTGACAACTTGGAGGTAGGTGCCCTAAATCCCCATGTTGTTCAAGTGTCAACTCTATATGTAAAATTGCGTGTGATGTCTATACCTATCAATCATTCAGAAGCACCAGAGAATGGGATGGGAAAAGGCAACTACCACCTGCTAAGCCAGTATCTTCTCTGAGAAGTATTATAATATATTCTTAGGACATTTACTCACTATAATTCTGATGATAACCCCCATTCTACAAGAATACTAAAGTTGAAAAGGGAAGTGCAAGTTGTCTAAGGTAATGCAGTTTATAAATAGGAGAATCAATTATCAGAAAAAGTATTTATGGCTTCAAAGATCTTATCCTCACATTTCACCTCATCCTCTTTTTCCTTCTGTGCCTGCTGTACATATTGCATCAAACGCTGCACACATTAAGAATATATTGTTTTGTTTTGCCTTGATCATGTATTTCAAACATTCTTTCTTGGTCCACTATACTTGCTTTTCCTGAGTGTGTAAGGTGCAAATTCATATGAGAGGTAACCCAGAAGTTTAGTGTCTGATTGTGCAAGTCTCACCTGCTACTAAAAATAGATAAATCACAGACTAAATCTGTAATCATTATCTAGTTAAACTATAAAATGTAGAAGCACAAAGAACCTGAGAGGCCTCTTTCTTCATCTTACAAACGAAGAAACTGAGTCTTACAGTGGTACAGCTAGTTGTAATCTATTAACTAGTCACTTAGAAAATGGAGCAGCAGATAATTTTATCCAAGTAATATTCAAGCAACGATTTGCAGGAAAAGATCCATTGTCATTTGACTTTTTGGTACTAATTTTATAACTATGTTTGCTAAAAATACCCAAAAACTATATGCCTTCAGAACAAATGAATTATAACTGGTATGTTCTTATTGACTGAGATTATGTTTCCTATATGTTGGATGAAATCAAACAATAAGGAAAAAAAAACTAGGGGGAACTAATCTTTACAGATTAATTTGGTTCTTCCACCCCAGTTTATGAGGAAGCAATCTTGCCATGCGTATTGATTATCAGACAAGACTACTAATCCCCTTAAGGTCATTAAGTGTACTTAATTAAAGAGCAGTTAGCAAGCTTCTCTTTACTAAAGTAATGTGGCTGTTAAAAGTGATTTGTACTTTACCAATACGGTAGCTATTAATCTGAAGGTCAATTTGTCATTTATATTTTCCCAAACAAATATATTTGGTAGGTCAAGTGAACACTGATATTTATCACGCATCTTCTTGATGCACTATATCTGTAATTGTCAATTAAGAAAGTGTCCAATCTCCCAGTCTGTATAATAGAACGTTTCTATCTTTCTGAATGGTGTGCCCAATTAATGTCTGAATAACAATCTAATACCTTCCCCTTTTTGCCAAAAGTGTTGGAGGGAATAGTGTTGATATGAAACATAAAACTATTTCCCTGCAATCTGTTATGTTCCAAAAGGAATTTGAATAAGAATGAAGGAAAAGTATGCATTAACATTATGAAGTATTTCCTGAGAAAGATTAAAAAATAAAAATTGAGTGTACAAAATGTATAGTTAGAAATCATAGGTTGTGGCATTTATTGCATATAATTTCATGGTGTAGTTGTAGGAATATATAGATGACTGAATTTGTGGATTGGCTTCCTGCAGCATTCTCCATTTGGGTCTATATCTTTTCAGTGCTTTCACACAAAATTGTTTCTGGACTGTTTCTGCAATATAGAAAATGCCCAGTGACATTGTACCTACCACAAACATTCCTGTGGATGATTAGTTATTAGGTGGTTCTTAAGGAAAAGGAAGAGTAATCACATAAACAGTGCCGGTTTTCATAAATGCCATAGGTTACTTCAGCACAGTTCAACCGGAGTTCTTACAGGAAAGACTGGAGAAGTTTCAAGCACTCAAAAGAGTGTTGGCAAAACTGAGTATTAGCAATGGACTACCTTTGAGACTACCTTGTTTTCTTCTGGGCTTCATTTCTATTTTCCAATTGGAAAATGGATTCATAGAGATTACTGTCTTATTTGAGAACATATAAGAAAAATACTCAGTTCAATGGAGAAAATAAAACAAAGCATCAAGGTTTTATTAACAGAGGTTAATTTCAGTCTGTTTCTTCAAATTGTAGCTTGAAAGGTTAGACCATGATAAATGGTGGAAGGGAAAATGTGTGTTTTTGAGAAGGAAGCAGCAGGGAAAAATATACCTAAACATCATGCCATTGAATGATATATAGAGAGATTCTTGACCCTTTTGGACTTCAGATCCCTTTTCAACAGTGACAACCATGTCCCAGTGGTATACACCTTCAGAGCCAGATCAAATGTGCAAGACCTAACAGCAATGGCTGGTGGGGTTGGCACATACTCCAACCAACTAACATCAGTCAGATCTCCCTTCTGGCTCTCAGGTATCAGTGTTATGGAAATGAGATTTTCTAGTGATTCTAATTTTGCAATTGGGATGGAAACATCTGTGAATGGAGTTCAGTTTACAAGTTAGGGGACTGTGTTCTAGGATGATCACAACTGATAAGTTATCTCCAGGGTGAAAATCTTTTCCATTATATGAACACTTAAGAAGGGAGAAGGGCAGATCAATGAACACTTAGAAGGGGCAGGAAGAATCATCCCCCAAACCACCTACCACCAATGCTCAAACATTGAAGGAGTAATGATGATAATTTATTAGTGATCATGACCCTCACTGTTAAGGTGAATGGTGGGAAAAAGGGGTAGTAGCTTCAAGTATGTGTGTTACAGAAGGTGACTTGAGCTCTCTCTAGTCCAGTGGAAGAATTAATTTCTAAGGTAAAACTGACCAAATCTCAGAGAAAAGCATTTGACCATGTTTTACAGTATTAGAGTGGTGTAATTATGCGTCGACAACATACTATATTATTCATCATTTTTATTGGTTTGAAGATTGATACATTTACAGTTGCTGAAACCAAGACTTAACTAAATTGACCAAATTCTTGACTTTCATTCTGTTATTTGTCTTCCTAGCTATATTTCCCACCCCCCCCCACCGAGTATTTCTTTAACTTTCTGTATACATGGTCATGTTTGCCAATGTCATAGCTGTATCCAGGACATCTCTTTAGTATTCCTTCAGTGACTATTAAATTTGATTTAAAAATACATTAGTTTAGATATTTTCAAGCTGCTTACCAGTTAGCAGTATTTTTAATGTCCTATTTATCTAACAGTTGTTTGTGCTGTTTTTATAATCAGATAAGGGTCCTTAAACCATTTTTGAGATTAAATAGCACAAAACCATGTTTTTTTTCTGTTTATGTGTCCCATTAATATTAGAGCTTATGCTTACTATGGCTTAATGTTTCAATTTTTAAATATCATTTATGTTAATATGGAAAGACTCTATTATCTAATTGTGAGGATTACTTCCATTACTTTACAGCATAATCTCTGCAAATATCGGCCTCCATATTGCTTTGAGCTGACAGATTTATAACCTTGGGCATTTCTTAGGACATCATTCAAAATGCTGTTATTTACTCTTATTTGGTTAGTTTATTATAGCTGCAGATTTGTTTTTTTTCCCAATGTAACAAGTACCTAAATGCTTAGCTATTTGTTTTGGCACAGTTATTATCTGGAGCATTCATTATATAGAAGACCCAGTAAATCATCCTATTATTTCAAGTCTGGACAGATCGAGAGAAAGAAAGTGGGTGATTGAGCGGGTTAAGGCAAGCACTTTTAAAATAGTTATCCTTTTGATCTTCAATAACTCAGACAACCCTTTCTCAAAAAAGAGAAAAAGTCAACTGATATATACTGCTCTGAATTATGCACATGATAGTAACCAAAAGTTCCCTTCCATGACCATCCATCAGAAATTCTCTGGAAACTTTTTATTTCAAATATTCTCATCCATTATTGATGTAAATATACCTATGTGTGCCACAAGTTCCACTTATTAGCAGAAATGTCAATCCTTTGTAAATCGTATCCAACATCGCTAACAATGAATGGAGAGAAAATCTTTTCATGCCAATGCTACCAAAGCTGTCTCTCTTTGTTCAGCCTTTCATCTGCAGAAGTGGGTTGCTTTGTGCACAATGCACTTCCCCCACAGGTGTGGCCTACTTAGGTGGCTCTGCTAGTTTGGTTGGTCTCTTCCATCAGTGACACAGAACATTCACCACCTCTTCCTGTGCACCCTGCCCTTGCCCTCACCCAATGTCATCAGTGATTCATAACCTTTACATGTTAGGTGCCTCTGGATAAAGCGGTGTTAATTATGTCTTCCAAAAAGGAGAATGATCCATGTCAAGCCTGGCTGAGAATGCACATATTATGGTTAAAAGCTCTGGATTTGTATTCAAGATCCCTGGGCTCAAATCCCTACTCTAATTTACTAGAGAGATCACATAACTCTCCTAACCTCAGTATTCTTTCTTAATGACAATGATCAACAGCACCCACTTTTCAGGGTTGCTATAAAGATTAAAATAGGTAAGAATACATAGATAAGGTTTTCAAACTTTAAAATTCCATATTAAGTTTAGACTGGCATAGTGGCTCATGCCTGTAATCCCAGCACTTTCAGAGGTTGACGTGGGAGGATTGCTTGAGCCCAGTTGTTCAAGGCTAGCCTGGGTAACATAGAGAAACCTCATCTCTACAAATATAAAAAATTAGCCAGGTATGGTGGTACAAGTCTGTAGTCCCAGCTACTCGGGAGGCTGAGGCAGGTGAATCGCCTAAGCCCAAGTGGTTGAAGCTGTGATGAGCTGTGACTGCCATTGCACTCCAGCCTGGGTAACAGTGAGAACCCAACTCAAAAAAAAAAAAAAAGTTTAGATAGCACCAAACTTACTATCCATAATAATACATGTAAATGTAAACACTTCAGTATCACCTACTATGTGCTAGACTCTATTCCAATTGCTTTATTATTTTATAATTCATCTAATCTTCCTTATATCTCTGAATTGTGTGTACACCCATTAATTCTCCTTACAACCCTCCTTATCCCTATATTACAGATAGTTAAACTGAGAGTTTAAATAACTTGCTGCCAAGCCACATAGCTAGTCAATTAATGAGATGTGATTTGACTCTGTATTCCATGTTCTTAACTACTATATTATTTTCCCTCTTGAATAACATAATAATGATGAAGATAATGATAGTAATAATTACATCAAGACCATATATTATGTTCTTTATGAAGCAGTTCGCAGGACTTTTTTTTTTTTTCCTGATTATCCTATACTCTTTAATCGTTAGCCCTGCTCCTGAACAAATATTTTTGGTAAAGTAAGGGAATGAGTCAGTGTGTAGAAATGTAAAATGTATGTTCTAAGACAGTGGGTCAACAATCTCATCTCTCCTCCTGGTGGCCATGTTGTTAGGAACAGCTAAATTTAAATAGTAATAGAATATTTTCATGTGATATAAAATATTAATGATGATTTGAAACTCTATTTCCAAGGGAATTATTGGTCACATCTGTGTCTACAATGTATCCTGCCACCTCTTTTATTTTAGCTGTCTTCAATTTAGATAAAATGCATTAAACTTGTATTTATCTCTTCTCAGATATTCATGACACTTTAAAGATTGTTTAGTTACACTTAGGCTTGCCCTTTCCAGCATGTAGTTTGCCAAATGCAGTTACAATAGATGTGAATGCTGCCTCATCATACTGTAAAAACTTTGTCTCTAATGTCATATTGAGTCTTCCATAATGTCCATATTGAGTTTTCACTCCTTCTGATGGCAAAGTGTGTTTTAATCAGCTCTGAGTTTTCTCAGTCATTTCTGACTTTAACTGACAATTCAAAAAAATTTCCCTTCTTTGTTCTATCTCCATGGGTAGCATTTAAGTTCTGGAGCCAGCTGGGCGTGGTGGCTCACACCAGCAATTTGGGAGGCAAAGGTGGGAGGATTGCTTGAGCCCAGGAGTTTGAGACTAGTCTAGGCAAGATGGTGAGACCTCATCTCTACAAAATAAATAAATAAATACAAAATTAGACAGGTGTGGTGGCACTCAACTGTAGCCTGAGCTATTTGTGAGACTGAGGTGAAAGGATCTTCTGAACCCAGAGGTTGAGGCTGCAGTGAGCATGATTATGCCACTGTATTCTAGCCTGGGTGACAGAGTGAGACTTCAAATCAAAAAAATAATAATAATTTCTGGGCTCACAAAATATCATGTCATCATGGAGAAGCCTCCCCATGAGGCCATCTGCTGAGGTGGCCACAGGTACTCAGTAGCTTCTCTGTCTTGAACTCAAAGCCTCTCCCCTCCTTGTTTACATTGACCAAATATCAGCACAAACATCCTTTAGGGGCGTTGCACAGGAAATTCAGAAACAGTATTTTGTGCCCTCTGGGCTATGGGAGATTTTTAGGGGTGGAGATGGGAGAGTTGGTGGGGGGAAGGGGTAGCCTCTCCTGTTTTCTCTATCTGAACCTGCCCAGTTTAATAGCCATGACTTCTAATGCCACAGGTACATTTGGGCACACAATCTCATTTACTTAGTTGGGCTCTACCTTGGTGATCTCAAAGCCTTCCTATTCTCAAGTAATCAAAATTATCTGTGGATTCTTTCTCCCCCTTACAACTCTGCGCCTCTCCCTTCCTAAGGGGAGGACCATACTTTTTCTAGCTTGGGGTTTGAAGATGGGTGGAGTACAAAAAAAAAAAATATTGCTGTATGAGTGCACATGCTTATAAGCATTTCCTTGTAGGAAAGATGTCTGTCCCTAGACTAAACACTTTGATGCACAAGTCAAGATGATGATGGTCACGTCCAATGATCTCGGTGTAAATATTTTTAGCTTAGGTGCTCTTGGAATGGAAGAGGGGTTGAGGTAGAGAGTATATAGGCTGGGAGGGAGGTCGGGGTCTTGTCAGGGTCATCTCACCACATCTGCTTAGTTATACTTCATTTTTGCTTCCCTTTAAAGGCAAATGGTCAAGAAGTGTTGTGCAGTTTGTGTTGCTAAAGAAGGAATGACTGGAGTTCTGCTTTGCTCCATAGAAGTCCTGCTTCAGGGGCAATCTCCTAGCCCCCTTCCCGCCCCCCCCCCGTGGGAGATTTTCTGTCCTCTCAATAAATCCTGCTTCAAAAAAAAAAAAGAATTTCTGCTTCAGCGATATTGTTGACTTCAAGTTGCAGGATACACAATCTCTCTCTCTATTTCTCTTTCAGTTTGGACTATAAAATTCCTTCCACTCAGATTTTTATTTAAGTATTTACATTTATTTTTGTAGCAACTTAATGTTTAATTCCAGTATTTCCTGAATTATTGGCATTTTAATAAATAAGAATATATAAATTAGGGCTCAAGTATCTGAACAAGGTACTCATTACCTCTTTTCCACTTATTTATTTTTCAAATATTAATCGATGTGTCCTATAATTCCTTACTTTTTTTTTTTTTAATCAGAGTCTCTCTTAGTGCTGGAGTGCAGTGGCACCATCACAGCTCACAGCAGGTTCAACCTCCTAGGCTTAGGTGATCCTTCCCCAACTCCCTCCCCCCTAACTGGGACTAGAGGCTGAGACAGTATCTTGTATCCTGGCTAATTTTTCCAATTTTTTGTGTAGAGGTGAGGTCTCACTATGTTGCCTAGGCTGGTCTTGGACTCCTGGGTTCAAGCAATCTTCCTACCTTGGCCTCCCAAAATGTTGGGATTACAGGCATGAGCCACTGCTCCCAGCCAGCCCATATAATTCTTTATTTCACCATTATGCAAGGTAACAGAGATATAGCAGTGAACAAAGCAGATAGTCTCCCCTTTTATGGAGTTTGTAGTCTATCTTTGAAGGATGATCATTAGGACTAACAATAGAAGATGGTGAGTTCTATGAAGGGGGAATAAAAGAGGTTGACTATGTTATAGCTCTAATTTTCCAAATTTGCCATGTGGTGTAAAAATAGAAGAAAGAGTCATCTTCTGTACCTGAGATCAAACTAAAGTTAAAACATTTCGTCACCATCCTCTGTGACTCAGAAGTAGAAACAGGTGGGAATGTTAAAGTAGATTCCACATTACTTAAAAGAATTACAATTGACTAGGTATAAATTTGATGCTTCCCAGGGCATTTAAAGAGAGAATCACTGACTCAAGAAAGCCATATGATGAAAACACCATTTCTTTTATTATATAAGAAGATATAACATATACACAGATAAATATACTTTATTATTTTATTTCAATATTAAACATAATAGCTACATAGCGTAATACTGATGAGTTTATCAAAAAGAGTCTAGAATGACATTCAGCGTATTCATCTGCAAAATGGTCCTGACTACACTGGAATTAGATATGGAAAGAAAGCCAGCACTGAAATATGACTCATACATAATCAACTAAAAGTTTTTTCTTAAGAAAATTACACCAATGCAGCAAACAGAAACATTTAGGAAACAAATAGTTGTATGGTATTTTGGGGGTAGGGGGCACCTTGTATTGATATTTTTTAAAACAATCACCAGAAATTTAGTTGACTTTGTACCAGGCAGTCAGAAATAAATCCATTTCTTGAGAGTCTTTGTCCCAAACTGTATTTGTTTTTATAACACTTGTTTCTTTTTACCTCCAGGACTATAAAAAAAAAAAAAAAAGATTTCCTTTCACCAGAATTTTGCCTACAATGTGCAGCCCTATCTCTATGAACAGTGCCTGCCCTATGTCTATCCAGATGAATATGCAATTTGCACGTTGCTGATTAAAATGAAAGTCTGCATGTGTATATGAATGTCTGGTCACATTCTAAAAGGAAATCTCAAATGCTGACAGAATACCTTCCCCCTTTCTATACAATCCAACAGCTCGAGTTCTTGTATACCCACTCAGCCTTATGCCATATCTTTTAAACAAAGAATGAACCCGTATATGAAAAGCAGCCAGGGAGACTTTGGCTTCATGGCTCTGCATGAAACACCTGCCCCCTGAGAGCCTCTTCCTGCTCCTCTACTCCTTTGCTTCAGAATCCCAATTTGAGTGACGTCGCAATAGAGGCTCATGGGATTTCCACCGGCAGTGAGAAGAAGCCCAGTTTTAGATCATAATAGACCAGCTATGGTGAAGAACACAGAATGTTATCAGTCAGTTTGTACATTGGCGTCTTGGGGGAGGGGAGGTTAGGGAGCAAAGGAGAAATTTTGTAGGAGAAGATGCTATACCCTGTCAGTTTCCTGAACTGTGCTGGGAGACCACAGAGACATTTATTCCAAACTATATGAATTGTAACCATTAGTAAGAATGAATGTTCTTTTAAGAAGTGGCAGGTTGAGAATAAGACAGCTATGACTGATGTGGTCAAAAAGGGTCATTCTGTATACTCACGTCTTAAAGTGTAATGAGAGGAATGTTCACTAAATCCTTTACTACTTGGAGTAAATTACGTGAAAGCTCACCATTTTCCTATAACATGTCAAAGCCGCACATGTGAACAAGAACTCCTTGCCTTGTAGTTTTGAAAACAAGCAGTACATTCACCTACATCGGGTTTTCCATTTAGGTCGTTTATTTACCTTCTATCTGGGTCATAGCAATAACAATACTTGAAGTGGTCAAAAGGTAAAATTTATTTCCCCCTTATCCAGAAGAGATAGGAGTGGGTATATCATAGATTCATTTGTCTAGCCTCTGCCATCAATTTTTTTTTTTTTTTTTTTTTTTTTTAGTTGAGGTCTCATTCTATCACACAGCCTAGAGTGCCGTGGCACAATTATGGCTCACTGCAGCTTCAAACTTCTGGGCTCAGACGATTGTTCTGTCTCAGCCTCCCTAATAGCTAGGACTACAAGTACATGCCACCACACCTGGTTGGTTTCTCATTTTTCTTCTTTTTTTTTGTAAAGACAAGGTCTCACTATGTTATCCACGCTGGTTTTGAATTTCTGTCCTCAAACTATCCTCCCGTCTCAGATTCCTAAGGTACTGGGATTATAGACATGAGCCACCACACTTGGTCTGCCATAAGAATTAGACAATCCATTTGACCAAATTACTTTTTATATTTGTGAAGTAAGCCTAGAAAAAATTTTACTTGACATACATTTACTGTATGGTGGCCATTGCGTAAGGTGCTGGCATATTTTTCCTTTAAGAGACTGGTTATTGCTCTGCTGCCCAGGCTGGAGTGTAATGGCCACAATCATAGCTCACTGCAGCCTCAAACTCCTAGACTGAGGTACTTCTCCCACCTCAGCCTCTTGAGTGACTAGGGCTATAGGCATGTACCAACATGCCCGGTTATTATTATTATTATTATTTTTGTAAACACAGCATCTTGCTATGTTTCCCATGCTGGTTGCTATGTTTTCTGGCCTCAAGAGATCCTCCCACCTCAGCCTCCCAAAGTGTTGGGATTATAGGCATGAGACACTGTATCCAGTCGGAGGTATTGAGAATAATAAAAATAAATACATAAATACATAAATAAATCGAAAACTATAATTAATCAACTAGAATTTAGTTGTTGGCTATGTCGTAGATGTTGTATAAACGTTTATTAATGGAAAGATGTCTGTCATAGGTAGCTCCAAAGGAGTGGTCTACCCTCTTTGGGAGAGCCAAAACTGTTTCTCAATGAAACTGACATCTGACTTTGGTCTTTAAATATGATTAGAAATTCACAACTTAGAGAAAAAAGAGCAGGTTATCTTAAAACAGAGTGTAGGATGTATGAAAGTTACAAAAGTACAAAATACAGAGCACGTTTGGAAAAGTCTGAGAAGTAAGGTGTGAATGGAGCATGGGGTGAATACAGAGCAGCGAGAGAGGATGAGGATGACGCTAAACGGTGGGGTAAAGCCTGGGGCTCTGAGAAGGCATGGGGTTGTAGTTTACTCCCTATTGTACAATCAAGATAAAGTGCCGGGTTTTTAGTAGGGGTCGGATATTTGGTTGAGTAAATGAGCAGATACATGAATGAATAGATAGATTGATGAAATGATGATGAAGAAGCCATTAGTTTTTCCTGATAGACAGGAAGAGGGTCTTACTCTGTCTCCCCAGCTGGAGTGCAGTGGCATGGTCAAGGCTCACCACAGCCTCAGCCTCCTGGGCTCAAGCAATCCCTCAGCCTCAGCCTCCCAAGTAGCAGAGACTATAGGTGCGCACCACCATGCCCAGCTAATTTTTTATTTATTTTTTGTAGAGATGAGGTCTCGCTGTGTTGTCTAGACTGGTCTTGAACTCCAGGACTAAAGCAATCCTCCTGTCTCACCCTCCTAAAGTGATGGTATTTCAGGCATAAGCTACCATGCCCGGTCTCACTGAAGACTTTTATTTATCATTTTATTATTTTATTTTTTATTTTTATTTTATTTTTTTTGAGTTGGAGTCTCCCTTGGTCGCCCAGACTGGAGTGCAGTGGCCGCTCCCGGCCACCGCAGCCTTGCCTGCTGGGCTCCGGCGATCCTTCTGCCTCAGCCTTCCGAGTAGCCGGAATTACGGGCATGTGCTACCACACCCGGCTGATTTTTTGATTTATTGTAGAGATGAAGTCTCGCTGCCCGGGCGGGTCTCGAACCCGCGGGCTCAGGCAATCCACTCACTTCAGCCTCCCAAAGGCGCGGGATTACAGGCTGAGCCACCGAGCCCGGGTCACTGAAGACTTTTGAACAGGATGGTGGAATCAGACATATGGCTCTGGTAGAAGAATTTGTGGGTTGGATGATGGAGAGATGGGTCATGGAGGTTCTTGAGGTAGTTATGCTTTGTCTGCTGCTGAGTTTCTAAGGGGACTTTTGTTTAAGAAAAAAAAATAGTGCTGAGAGAAAGAACTACATATAATGCATAATTATAATGTTGAGTCATTGGACATAGAGCATATAGGGTTGAGAATGACAGGCTATGCAAGTGATTCCAAGTGGCCTATGAGGCCCTGCACAGGTTTAAGATAGAGATGTCCTATAGTTGTGAGGCATACAGGTCTAGAAGTCAGGCAAGGTGGAAATTCAGGATAGAGCTTCAGGCATCCTTAGACTATAATTAATATCTGTAAAAAGAAAATGTAAATGCGAAATTTTGAGGATCATCACACAGAGAGATCCAAAGAGGAGCTAACAAATGTGTTGAGAGGGGGACTGCAAAATAGCAATCAGGTAAGAAGACCAGAAAAAGTGGGATCAGCTCTTTCTCTTTTGTTTATTGGGACACTTGGAAAAATGTCATCTATTGGAGTTACTGAATGTACATTCTTTTTTCAGTCAGTTTGGAATGTTTACTCATCATAATACTCTAATTCTCTCCATTGGTTACTGATTTAATGTGATTGTGCCATTTGTCTTGGCTTAATGAATATTTAGGATACAATGATGCTTTGTGCTAGTTTTCAGAAAGTTGTTTCATTATTCTCTTGTGTTAAGATTATTTTTATTTGTACTTACCAGGTGAATGCTTTGCCCGTATTCTAACTTTAATGTAATCGTAATGACACAAGTATTCTATTAAAATCAGGTACAGGCCGGGCTCGGTGACTCAGCCTGTAATCCCAGCACTTTGGAAGGCTGAGGTAAGTGGATTGCCTGAGCCCGCGGGTTCGAGACCCACCTGGGTAACTTGGCGAGACCTCATCTCTACAATAAATCAAAAATTAGCCGGACGTGGTAGTGTGTGCCTGTAGTTTCGGCTACTCGGAAGGCTAAGGCGGAAGGATCACTGGAACCCAGCAGGTCGAGGCTGCAGTGTCCGGGAGGGGCCACTGCACTCCAGTCTGGGTGACAGAGTGAGACTCCAACTCAATTAAAAAAATAAAATAAAAAAATAAATAAAATCAGGTACAAATCTGGAAAAACGGTGGACACACTCAGGTTAGAACATTGATTATTTTCCAAAAAGAAGAGAAAGGAGGAGTAAGCAAAGGTGGGGCAGGACACCCCTCACACAAATCCTGAGAGATTAGAAAAATGCAGGTCTCCTTTCTTTTTTGAAAATTATTTCTCTTTGGGGACTTATGTGCTACTCAGAGAAACCAGGTGAATCAAATGTAACCCCAATTGGGCATTTGTCCAGATCTCCAAATCTGATACAAATTAGCACAAATTGTCAGTCTATACAGAGAAGAGCAGGACCTGCTTTTTCCACAGTTCTCTAGTGTAGTTCACTTGACAGATCTTTGAGGGGAAATCACAACATTTACCAGCACTGAGTCATTAGTCAGTGCTTCAGTCAGCTCTGGCCCACTGTTGTCTTTCAGGCCTAAGAAAGCAACGACTGCCCCTTCTAGAAAATCAGGGAAAGTGTGGCAAAAGGAAAATCAATTAATTTTGCAAATAATAACACATTCTAATAAGGTAAATGAGATCATGGAAACAAATTAAGAAATGCATTGCACTTTTTTGCCCCTTACCATACAAATTGGTTTTTATAAATTAGGACATTAGTGTATATATAAATCTAGTTGCTGCTTACACCATTAATTTATTATCCCTTCCCGAGACAAATGATAACTATTTAGAATCTATCAAAGCATTAGTTGAATTTTGAGTTGGTTTATGATAAGAGGACTAAATGTCTAGGTTCGTCCAGCATAACTATCCTCTAGTTTCATTCATTATTTACTTTGTGAGACAGATTAAAAAGATGATTTCACTGTTATCTTTCAAATCAAAATATATATTACCCTATCTATAAGCTTAGAGTTAATATACTGAAATACAGAGGGAAATATTGTCATATGGTTAGAGTATGAAGTTGTAATGAAAGCTTCGTTGACCATGGGCCCCTGAGAAAGTCTGGCTTGCTCAACCCTGACTTAGCCTAAATGTGAAGACTGCAGGTATTCACAGACTTTAGATAAAGCTCACGAGATTTTCCTTCTCTTTTTCTAAAAATTGACAACGTTTCTCATTGGTCAAAGCAAAAGAATACATAATACAGTGAGAAATATGCTCTTCCATTGAACAAGCATCGAGTGTCTTCTGTGTTTCAGGAACTGTGATAGGAACCATGAGTACAACAGTGAGTAAGATGTTGCTTGAGGAGTTTTGGAGTTCCCAATTCACACACAGTGCATTGTGGGGCAACACAAAGTAGTGATCATATCATTTATGCATAATTATTTATTCATATCAGATATAGTCTTTAAAATTAATTGACGTATATACTTATACTCAGTGTACCCTAGAGTGCTTCTGGATGTTTACACACACACACACACACACACACACACACACACACACACACACACACACCCTTTTACAAGAGTAAATGTAAATAACTGAGGTGGTTGAAGAGACAGATAACTACTGGTGGTAAAATAATAACAAATAAAAACCGGGATCAAATTGCATCCAGAATGTATATCATTTAGGCCCATGCAGTTGCAGTTACTAAATATGGCCAGAGTTATTGGTCTGTAAGCTTCCTAGGAGCCAAGGCTAAGAGGAAAACAGAGTCATTGACATTGACTCAAAGTTACAAATACTACTTCAAAGATGTCATCAGTAGTCATCATTAATTTGGTCCTTATATTTTTCAGTGTATTGCCCTGATAACTCTGATGGAAGAATAGAAAGGTTAAGTAACCTGCTCAAGTGTCCAAGTCTAGTAAATGGCAGAACTGAGATCAGAACTCAGGGCTGTTGAACTCAAAAGCCTGGTTCTAGCTAACCCGCTGTACTGTCCTTTCCTCTAAGGTTCATTGTCCCACAAGATCCATGGGAAAAACCAGGCCATGGAATCACTATGAGGTGATATCCTAAAGGCATTTCCAAAATGTTATGGAAACACAGAGGAGGAAATATTTCTGCCTGTATATGTGAGAGGAAGTAGTGAATTTATACAAACCTTGACATATATGTACATATTTATAAACTAAATAATTCATATGTTTTTAGGAAGCAATTTGTACAGTTACTCAGATTTCTTTCTGGTTATTTGCCTCTAGACATGTTTCCATACCACCATACATATTATCTTGCTGTAAATGTTTTAATAAGTCTAGAAGATGTAATGCTAATTATTGAGATTGTCTCACAGATCGCATATTGAATCTACAGTGCTCAGAAGATGTTTAGACACATACCAAAAATTGGTTACAACTTGTCATATGTTTTTCATCAATAGACCAAGGATAAATGCGTTATTTTAGAGTTGTGTTTTATTTGGTAATTAATAAGATGGTATTTTTAATGAGTTGCATACATGCTTTGTGATGTTCCTGAAATATCTTAATTGCTTTTATGAATGTATTTAATGAGTTCCATTTAAAATGTGATGTTATTTACCTTATGGGACCAAATGACTTACTCTATCCAGACACAGTACAACCCAAAGGAACATTGTTTTTGCCTGCGGTGCAGGGTGAACCAGAAAGCTCTATTCCAACTGTTAGTCACTCTGCTCTGCCTGTGTGAGCTGTGTGCTGTGCCCACAGGAGATCTGGGCTGGGGACTCTCTGTCCAGGAGCCTCTGGTCTGGTATCCAGGCTTAATTGAATAACAGCAGGGGCTTCAGCTGGAAGAGATGAGATGGCCAGTCAAGATGGCTACAAGGTCAAGAAACAGCCTCAGAGGAAGCAATGTTTATGTCACAGAGGCGGTGGAAGATCAATTTCAGACAGTTAGTGAGTTGCTGAAGAGATTTGCTTTATTGCAGAATGAGGAAGAGTGAAAGCAAGGTGAACACCTACTGTGCTACAACCCTGGTAATCAGTATAGCCCAGAGCCAAGTTCTTATTTTTCTTTTAAAGCTTTTAAAATTTCCTCTTTCCTCCATGATTTTGTAGTTCATTGATAATACTTATGTCTAAGTAATAATACTAGCTAATTTCATTATCACCTACTGTGTGCCAGCCACTGCCTTGAACACTTTTATGTCATTATCTCCTTTAGTCTCTCCAGCAACTCTAAGAGGTAGATATTGCTATTACCATTATTCCACTTTTACACATGAAGAAACAACTTGGTAACCTTGCTCAAGGTTATGTAGCTATTACCTGCAAGAGGCAGAATTTGAATCTGGAACTTAACTTGACTTGTTATTTATATATTTATTTATATTTATTGCTTCGAGTCAGGTTTATTGAGCTATAATTCAAGTATAATAAAATTCACCCTTTTGAAATGCACAGTTCAGTAGATGTTTTGCTTTTGTGTTTTGTTTTGTTGAGTCAGGGTCTTATTCTGTTGCCCAGGCCGGAGTGCAGTGGCATGATCACAGCTCATTACAACCTCAAATTCCTGGGCTCAAGCGATCCTCCAACCTCAGCTTCCTATAGCTGGAACTACAGGTGTGCAATGCCATACCTGTTTTATTTGTTTGCTTTTTCCTGTAGAGTTGAGGTCTTGCTATGTTGCCCAGTCTGGTCTCAAACTCCTGTGCTCAAGCAATCCTCCCACCTTGGCCTCCCAAAGTGCTAGGATTATAGGTGTGAGTTACTACACTCCAACCCCAGTTAAATGAGTTTTTATGAACATATACAATCATATAACCATACCACAATTAAGATGTAGGTAAGAATATTTCTAACCCCCAAAACTTTCCTCATGCCTCTCCTCATGCAGTCAATCTCCTTCCCTTATACAGAGTCCCTGGTGATCAAAATGATTTCTGTCTCTATAGGTTTGCCTTTTCTGTAATATCATTATAGTCAATAATATAATTTTAATCTTTTGTTTTGGGATTTTTTTTAATGTAGCATATGGTTTTCAGGTTTATCCATGTTGCATTTACTAGCAGTTTCACCTGTTCATTGCTGAGTCATATCCCCTTCTACAGAGGTGCCACAATCTTTTTATCCATTCACCATTTGATGGACATTTGGGTTGCTTCCAGTTCTGTCTTACTATGAAAAAAGCTGCTATTAACATTTGCCTATAGGTCTTTGTGTGACAGATATCTTCATGTCTTTTGAGTAAACACCCAGGAGTGGGATTGTTAAGTTATACGGTATGTACTAAACTTTATTAGAAGCTGCCAAATCTTTTTTCAAAATAGATATACTATTTTGTATGAGTTCCAGTTGCTCCACATAATTATCAGCACTTCATATTATCTTTTAGATTTCAGTCATTCTTAGATGTATATAGTGATATCTCATTTTGGTTTGTGGTATTTTATTAATAGCTCATGATGTAACATCTTTTAATGTTCTTATTTGCCATCTGTATTTTTTTTGTGTAGAAATATTTGTTAAACTCTTGCCCATTAAAAAATTGGATTGTCCTATTATTGAGTAAAACAACTTTTATATGTTATGGATACAAATCCTTTTGTTCATTCTGTTATTCATTCATTCTACTTACCAAATAATAATCATTTATTGACTATTTCTAACTAGAAACTCTAGTGGATTGAACAGTGTACCCCTAGATTTTAGGTCCACTGAAATGTTCAGAATGTGACCTTGGTTAGAAATAGGGTCTTTGCAGATGTAATTCATTTAGGACCTCAAAATGACATCATCCTGGATTATGGCTGAACCCTAAATCCACTGACTGTTGTCTTATAAGAAGAGAAGAGGACACAGAGAGAAACACACAGAAGAAGCCATGTGAAGACAAAGGCAGAGGTTGGATTTGTACTGACACAAGCCAAGAGCACCAGGAGCTACCAGAAGCTGGACAAGGCAAAGAAGGATTTTCCCCAAGAGTCTTTGGAGAGAGTGTGGTCTTGCTGACACCTTGATATCAGACTTCTTGCTTCCAGAACTGTGAGAAAATACATTTCTGTTCCTCTATGCCTACAAGTTTATGATAATTTGCTGCAGCAGTGCTAAGATACTATTTCAAGAAATGAGGGCTACTAAAATGTTCTCACATGTAGTATGTGTCTTAAGAAGTTCAAAGAGAGATAATATAGCAAAAACTGGCATCTATTTCCTGATAGCATCTGCAATAACATTTTTATAGAATTATCAATAAGTGAACTTATTTTTAAAGGATGCTTAGGCATTGCTTGACCAGATGTAGGGTGGAAGGAAGGAGCAGGGATGCAAGGTGGACAGAGCAGATGCAGCAAAGATGGAACCACGAGAGGGCCTGCTGGGGAGGGAAATTGTATGACTGTGAGCAGACCAGAGAAGGGACAGGGCAGGAGATAAGGTTGGGGAGGGTAAGAGGTAGAGAGAATCTGAACAACCTCTTATGCCATGCTAAAGTGTCATTGTTTTATTCTGTAGGCGATGTGGAACAAGCCAAGATCTTAAAGAGGGAAAACAATGTCATCAGATGTCAGTATAGGAGAAGGATTAAAAGCACGCGTCTGGACCTGATTCTTAGCTCTGCTGCTTATTAACTATGGAAACTTGGGGATGTTTCTAGTCATCTTTCGTCTGTACAATAGAGATAATAATAGTAACTAGCAAAGTGCTGATGTGAGGTGCAAATGGGTTAAACAGATATAACTCTTAGTATCTGGCATATACTAGATATTGAACTGAATATTAGTCATTATTATTTGGTGTGCATTTTATTAGTAGAAAGTTCATTCCAGCACAAATGTGGAGATAACTGAGACAGAGAAAACATGTGAGATAATATCAATCACCTAAGCAAAAGTGTGAAAAATGTAGAGGAAGAAGAGATTTTTAGAATATTCCTTATGTTGACCAAAGAGTTCTATTGGTCAATATGATGTGAAGAATTGGGAAGGAAGGAAAAAGGTTGGCTCAGTGATTTCTGCCTTAAGACACTGATGTCATTAAAGGATGAAATTATAAGATAAATCATGGAATTTGGGGAAGGTATGACAGGGAGAGGGGAATATATTTTATTTTAGACATTGCAAATTTAACGTGACTATGACATCCAGATAGAGAAACTTCGAAGGCAGGTTAAAAGGCATCCTAAAAGAATGGAATAGATGTACATTCCTAAAGTTATGTTTCTCAGGGAGTGCTCCTTGAACACTTTATGAGAATCATCTGGGGTGTTACTAAAAATGTAAAAATCTTACTGAATAAAAACACTTGGCAGGCAGGACTTGAGAAGCTGCATTTTAGGGACTCTACCTAGGTGATGCTTGTGTATGTAAAAATCAGTGACTTATGAGGCCAGGAACAGTGGCTCACACTTGTAATCATAGCACTTTGGGAGGCTAAGGTGGGAGGATGACTTGAGCCCAGGAGTTTGAGACCAGCTTGGGCAACATAGTGAGACCTCATCTCTAAAAGAAATAAAAAATAGGCTGGGCTTGGTGGCCCAGCCTGTAATCCAAGCACTTTAGGAGGCCGAGGCAAGTGGATTGCCTGAGCCTGCGGGGTTCCAGACCAGCTCAAGCAACTTGGCAAGACTTCGTATCTACAATAAATCAAAAATTAGCCAGGTTCGGTAGCACGTGTCTGTACTTCTGGCTACTTGGAAGGCTGAGGTGGAAGATGCACCGGAGCCCAGCAGTCAACACTAGGGTGGCCGTGAGCATGCTACTGCACTCCAGCCTGGGCAACTGAGTGAGACTCTGACTCAAATAAATAAATAATAATTAAAAAATAGCTGGACATGGTGATGTGCACTTATAGTTCCAGTTACTCAGGAGGCTGAGGCAGAAGAATTGCCTGAGCCCAGGAGGTTGAGGCTCGGTGAGCCATGTTCATGCTATTACACTCTAGCCTGGGCAATAAAGTGAGATTTTGACTCAAATAAATAAATAAATGAATAAAAGTGAGATTTTGACTCAAATAAATAAATAAAATAAAAGTTGACTTCTGAAATACCCGTGGGCCTCCAATACTTGGTTGTTTTTTATAATCGTCTTGGGAACTTTTAAATAATACTGATGCCTGATCTCCGTCTCCAGGATAATCTGACTTAATTGGTGTGGGATAGAGGCACACACAACCACAGCGTCTCAACTTGGGGCCATATGGACAGGGCAATCAACCTAATGGGTCACAGCTCTGGGATGTGGGAGGAAACCGGAGTAGTAAGAGAAAACCCAGCCTGTTTAAAAACTACCCCTGGTAATTCTAATATGCAGCAGAAGCTAGAATGGAAAAAGATTAAACTTGAGAAGGTAGGAGAAATGACCTGAAGATCAGAAAAAATCTGGAAGTCAAGTGAGGAAGATTGTTTTGAAAATAGGAATAGTAACATTACTAAATTTGACACGTGTTGGTAGGTGCGAAAGAAATATAACTAAACATAGACTAGTGCATCTGAACTATAGGGTGTTTGACCAATAGAAGGCCAGTGATGATTTTAGGGAGGATATTTTCAGTGGCATGGAATAGGTATAGAA